>NC_134400.1:24033868-24068079 GCF_050003625.1 Haematobia irritans
ATTATATTTGTATAGAAAATTTAGTCCAAATTATATTTGTATAGAAAATTTTGTCAAAATGTTATTTCTATAAAAAATTTTTGTCAAAATTCTATTTGTATAGGAAATTTTGTCAAAAGTTTATTTCTATAGAAAATTTTGTTAATATTTTATTTCTATAGAAAATTTTGTCAAAATGTTATTTTATAGAAAATTTTATTTCTATAGAAAATCTTGTCAAAATTTTATTTCCATGGAAAATTTTGTCAAAATTGTATTGCTATAGAAAATTTTATTTCCATAGAATTTTTTGTCAAAATTTTATTTCAATAGAAAATTTTGTCAAAATTTTATTTCTCTAGAAAATTTAGTCAAAAATTTATTTCCATAGAAAATTTTTGTAAAAATTTTATTTCTATGGAAAATTTTGTCAACATTTCATTGCTATAGAAAATTTTATTTCCATAGAATATTTTGTCAAAATTTTATTTCAATAGAAAATTTTGTCAAAATTGTATTTATCTAGAAAATTTAGTCAAAATTTTATTTCCATAGAAAATTTAGTCAAAATTTTATTTTCATTGAAAATTTTTGTCAAAATTTTATTTCTATACAAAATTTTGCAAAAATTTTATTTATATAGAAAATTATGTAAAAATTTTATTACTATAGAAATTTAATTCACAATTTTATTTCTATAGATAATTTTATTTCCATACAAATACTATGATAAAATTTTATTTCTGTAGAAAATTTTGTCAAAAATTTATTTCTACAGAAAATTTCTTCAAAATTTTATACCTATAGAAAATTTTGTCAACATTTTATTTCTATAGAAAATTTGATGAAAATTTTATTTCTATAAGAACTTTTATTTCTCTATAGAAAATTTTGTCGAAATTTTATTTCTCTAAAGAAAATTTTGTCAAAACTCTATTTCTCTATAGAAAATTTTGTCACAATTTTATTTCTACAGAAAATTTTTGCAAAATTTTATTTCCATAACAAGGTTTTGCACAATTTTATTTCCATAGAAAAATTTGTCAAAATTTTATTTCTATAGGAAATTTTGTCAAAGTTTTATTTTTATACAAAATTTTTTGAAAATTTTATTTTTATCCAAAAATTTTTGAAAATTTTATTTTTATAGAAAAATTTTTGAAAATTTTATTCCCATAGAAAAATGTTTTCAAAATTTTATTTCTCTAGAAAATTTAGTCCAAATTATATTTGTATACAAAATTTTGTAAAAATTTTATTTCTATATAAAAATTTTGTCAAAATTCTATTTGTGGAAATTTTGTCAAAAGTTTATTTCTATAGAAAATTTTGTCAAAGTTATAGTTGTATACAAAATTTTGTAAAAATTTTATTTCTATAGAAAATTGTTTGTCAAAATTCTACTTGTATAGAAAATTTTGTCAAAAGTTTATTTCTATAGAAAATTTTGTCAATATTTTATTTCTATAGAAAATTTTGTCAAAATTTTATTTTATAGAAAATTCTTGTCAAAAATTTATTTCTATGGAAAATTTTGTCAACATTTCATTGCTATAGAAAATTTTATTTCCATAGAATATTTTGTCAAAATTGTATTTCAATAGAAAATTTTGTCAAAATTTTATTTCTTTAGGAAATTTTTTCAAAATTTTATTTTCATAGAAAATTTAGTCAATATTTTATTTCCATAGAAAATTTAGTCAAAATTTTATTTCCATAGAAAATTTTTGTCAAAATGTTATTTCTACACAAAATTTTGCAAAACTTTTATTTATATAGAAAATTTTGTCACTATTTTATTTCTATAGAAAATTTTGTCAAAATTGTATTTTATAGAAAATTCTATTGAAAATCTTGTCAAAATTTTATTTCTATGGAAAATTTTGTCAAAATTTCATTGCTTAGAAAATTTTGTCAAAATTTCATTGCTTAGAAAATTTTATTTCCATAGAATATTTTGTCGAAATTGTATTTCAATAGAAAATTTTGTCAAAATTTTATTTCTTTAGAAAATTTTGTCAAAATTTTATTTCCATAGAAAATTTAGTCAAAATTTTATTTCCATAGAAAATTTTGTCAAAATTTTATTTTATAGAAAATTCTATAGAAAATCTTGTCAAAATTTTATTTCTATGGAAAATTTTGTCAACATTTCATTGCTATAGAAAATTTTATTTTCATAGAATATTTTGTCAAAATTGTATTTCAATAGAAAATTTTGTCAAAATTTTATTTCTTTAGGAAATTTTTTCAAAATTTTATTTTCATAGAAAATTTAGTCAAAATTATATTTCCATAGAAAATTTAGTCAAAATTTTATTTCCATAGAAAATTTTTGTCAAAATTTTATTTCTACACAAAATTTTGCAAAACTTTTATTTATATAGAAACTTTTGTCAAAATTTTAGTTCTATACAAATACTTTGACAAAATTTTATTTCTGTAGAAAATTTTGTCAAAAATTTATTTCCACAGAAAATTTCTTCAAAATTTTATTCCTATAGAAAATTTTGTCAACATTTTATTTCTATAGAAGTTTTTATGAAAATTTTATTTCTATAAAAACTTTTATTTCTCCATAGAAAATTTTGTCAAAATTTTATTTCTCTAAAGAAAATTTTGTCAAAACTCGATTTCTCTATAGAAAATTTTGTCAAAATTTTATTTTGAAATTTTGTCAAAACTCTATTTCTCTATGGAAAATGTTGTCAAAATTTTATTTCTAATCTTTCGCTATTCGAAGTTCCAGGTCTTTAAAATATAATCCGAAAACCACTTGTTCATCAAATTTGGTAGATACTCATCTTTAATCACAACAGAATGGAAGGTCTATGAAAATAATTGACCTTACCTAAGTTAATTTCACCAATGTCACTCTTATAAATATCTAACGAATATTTTGTCATTGTAATGATTAATATTTGAGCAATTACCCATGATATTATTTAACGTTACGAGGAGAATATATATGAAATTTGACATCTTGAACTCCTCCTACATTGGTGAATATTAATAAATAAGCAAATCTCAGTTGTCACATGTGCAGCATATGGAAAGGTTTATTTTTGCTCATTAATTCATATTTCCTATGAGAAGAATATGATGCCAGAATAAGTGCCTTGAAAACTACAGCTGTTCTTGATAGACATTATGAAAGAAATCCCTCTCATACTGCCACGTAGAACATCCCTTTTCATATTCATAAACACCAACCCTTTGTAAATGAAGACATTAATATAAAAGACAACGTAGTAATTTGCCAACAGTGAGATGGAGAAAGAGAGGGAGAGAGTTTTATCAATACACACATACCCACATATACACTCAATGATAGTAGCAGGATATGTTAAGGATATATATCCTTTGCTATCATAAACACTAATTCCTTTTAATTAAATCCAGTCGCTTTCACATGCACTTAGCCTCTTGCAATATGACTACCTCCCACTACACACACACATAACCTCACATATGAACTCATAAAAGAGGATAAAGAACTTTATTGCCTGGGTAACCGAAACCTTTTCACAATTTCCTTCGAAAAGTTAAAACTTGCTTTTATGGTGCCATCTATAGAAATTAACTCATTTCAAAAGGAGCCGGGACATATGCCAACCTCCAAAAATAAGGACTTACAAATCCCTGAAGCCAATATAAAAACAAAAAGTAGAAATAAAACTAAAGCACACACAATTTTTTCACACAAATAGAAGTCATGGTGATAATATGTGCAATGGGAAAGTTAAAAGCATTTATCCCAAATTCAAAAGACCCAACATATTTAATAAATTGCAATACACATGAAGGAAAGAAAACCAGTTCGTGGTGATAAAAACAAATTAAATTAAATTCAAATTCAAACTACAACTAAAACTAAAACTAGAATTAAAATTAAAATTAAAATTAAAATTAAAATTAGAATAAATTAAATATTATTTCTATAAAAATTTTTGTCAAAACGTTACTTCTGTAGGAAATTTTGTTAAAATTTTATGTCTATTGAAAATTTTGTCCAAATATTATTGCTATAGAAAATTTTGTCAAAATTTTATTTCTATTGAAAATTTTGTCAAAATTTTGTTTTGTATTTTAAATTTGGTCAAAAATTTTTTTCTATAGAAAATTTTGTCAAAATTTTATTTCTATTGTAAATATATCAAAAATTTACTTCTATAGAAAAGTTTGTCAAAATTTTATTTCTATAGAAAAGTTTGTCAAAATTTTATTTCTATAGAAAAGTTTGTCAAAATTTTATTGCTATAGAAAATTTTGTCAAAATTTTATTTCTATAGAAACGTTTGTCAAAATTTTATTTCTATAGAAAAGTTTGTCAAAATTTTATTGCTATAGAAAATTTTGTCAAAATTTTATTTCTATAGAAAAGTTTGTCAAAATTTTATTGCTATAGAAAATTTTGTCAAAATTTTATTTCTATAGAAATATTTGTCAAAATTTTATTTGTATGGAAAATTTTTCAAAATTTTATTTCTATAGAAAAGTTTGTCAAAATTTTATTTCTATAGAAATATTTGTCAAAATTTTATTTCTATAGAAATATTTGTCAAAATTTTATTTCTATAGAAAATTTTGTCAAAATTTTATTTCTAAAGAAAATTTTGTCAAAATTTTATTTTTATAGAAAATTTTGTCAAAATCTTATTTCTATAGAAAATTTTGTCAAAATTTTATTTCTATTGAAAATTTTGTCAACAATTTTTTCCATAGACATTTTGACAAAATTCTGCAGTATTCTATGACTGTTTTCGAGTTATGGAAAAATTTAAATTTATTGTATGACTGTTTTCGAGTTATGGAACACAAAAAATATAAATTTAATTTAATCTTAATCTTAATTTTATTTTAATTTTAATTTTATTGTTAATTATAAATTTAAATTTAATTTGAATTTGAATTCAAATTTAAAATTAACAATAAAATTAAGATTAAAATAAATTAAATTAACACGAGTAACAACCCTACGGAAAATGAAAAAACCACAGGATCGGTACAGGACTAGTCCCTGGTGTGTATGGACCAGTCCCAGTTCTGGTCAAAATGTATAGAAGTGGCCGGTCCACATTAACATGGGTTTGTTATTGACGGGGTAAATTTACACTTTCGGACACGTCTTGGACTCATTCCAAAGGACACGTCCTGGGACAATGTAGCAGGAGCACTCCGTAGACAAATCCTCAGGACCCTAACTCGGACAAACTCTTATAAAACTGTTTCAGTTTGGGCATCCGAATCGCATTCGAACATATGATAATTTTATTTCACTAAATGTGTAGATCCAAGAAAAAAAAAAAAGATTTTAATATCAATAAAATACGACTATTGAAAAATTGCAACTAACTGGAGCATCGGTACTAGTTCTGTGATGCGTCCGTCAGTGGCAATTTGCACTAATTTCTCGTAGGGAATTGAGTTCTTGGAATTATTGAGTTCGGTGAAAATTTTATTCCACGTTCGTTACCGGTCAAACGTGCTATTTACCGCTTTTAGGTTATTTTTTGTACGGCTATGTTAAAGCTCACGCCAACACCGAAAAGCATATAGTCGTGAAATACCGGCCGAAATGTTGAAAAAAGTATGCCCAACTTTGACTAAGCGGATGGATCATTTAAGGCGCTGTTCTAGATTTGCACACAATTATCTTTAAACATTACATTATATGGAACGTACTAACGATTCAAATAATGATTTCATGTATTTTTCTGAATTTTATTTTTATACCCTCCACCATAGGATGGGGGGTATATTAACTTTGTCATTTTATACCCTCCACCATAAGATGGGGGGTATATTCACTTTGTCATTCCGTTTGTAACACATCGAAATATTGCTCTAAGACCCCATAAAGTGTATATATTCTGGGTCGTGGTGCAATTCTGAGTCGATCTGAGCATGTCCGTCCGTCCGTCCGTCCGTCTGTTGAAATCACGCTAACTTCCGAACGAAACAAGCTATCGACTTGAAACTTGGCACAAGTAGTTGTTATTGATGTAGGTCAAATGGTATTGCAAATGGGCCATATCGGTCCACTTTTACGTATAGCCCCCATATAAACGGACTCCAAAATTTGGTGTTCGAGGCCTCTAAGAGAAGCAAATTTCATCCGATCCGGCTGAAATTTGGTACATGGTGTTAGTATATGGTCTCTAACAACCACGCAAAAATTGGTCCACATCGGTCCATAATTATATATAGCCACCATATAAACCGATCAATAGATTTGATCTCCAGAGCCTCTTGGAAGACCAAAATTCATCCGATCCGGCTGAAATTTGGAACATGGTGTTAGTAAATGGGTTCTAATAACCATGCAAAAATTGGTCCATATCGGTCCATAATTATATATAGCCCCCATATAAACCGATCAATAGATTTGACCTCCGGAGCCTCTTGGAAGACCAAAATTCATCCGATCCGTCTGAAATTTGGAATATGGTGTTAGTATATGGTCTCTAACAATCATGCAAAACTTGGTCCACATCGGTCCATAATTATATATAGTCCCCATATAAACCGATCACCATATTTGACCTCCGGAGCCTCTTGGAAGACCAAAATTCATCCGATCCAGCTGAAATGTAGTACATGGTGTTAGTATATGGTCTCTAATAACCATGCAAAAATTGGTCCACATCGGTCAATAATTATATATAGTCCCCATATAAACCGATCACCAGAATTGACCTCCGGAGCCTCTTGGAAGACCAAAATTCATCTGATTCAGTTGAAATTTGGTACGTGGTGTTAGTATATGGTCTCTAATAACCATGCAAAAAATGGTCCAAATCTGTCCATAATTATATATAGCCCCCATATAAACCGATCCCCATATTTGACCTCCGGAGCCCCTTGGAAGAGCGAAATTCATCCGATTCGGTTGAAATTTGGTACGTGATGTTAGTATATGGTTTCCAACAACCAAGCAGGAATTGGTTCATATCAGTCCATAATTATATATCGCCCCCATATAAACTGATCCCCAAATTTGACCGTAAGTTCGGCCAGGCCGAAGCTTATGTACCCTCCATCATGGATTGCGTAGAAACTTCTTCTAAACACTGCCATCCACAATCGAAGTACTTAAGTTGCGGTAACGCTTGCCGATGGCAAGGTATCTTAAAACCTCCTAACACCATCTTCTAAATTGTATGTAAGTCCATACGTGGTATATATTAAATCAAAAAAGACAAAATTTGCTACAGAAATAAAATTTTAACAAAATTTTCTATGGAAATACAATTTTCACAAAATTTTCTACAGAAAAAATATTTTGACAAAATTTTCTATAGAAATAAAATCTTGGTAGATTATTTTTGGATCGAGTGGCAACCATGATTATGAACCGAATAAAATTTGAACAAAATTTTCTATAGAAATAAAATTTTGACAATGATGAAAATTTTATTATGAACCGAATAAAATTTTAACAAAATTTTCTGTAGAAATAAAATTTTGCCACTAGAGCCAAAAATAGTCTACCAAAATTTTATGGTAGACTATTTTTGGCTCTAGTGGCAACCATGATTATGAACCGATATGGACCAATTTTTGTGTGATTGGACCAATTTTGGTATGGTTGTTAGCGACCATATACTAACACCACGTTCCTAATTTGAACCGGATCGGATGAATTTTGCTCCTCCCAGAGGCTCCGGAGGTCAAATCTGGAGAACGTTTTATATGGGGGCTATATATAATTATGGACCGATATGGACCAATACTGGCACGGTTGTTAAAGATCATATACTAACACCATGTTCCAAATTACAACCGGATTGGATGAAATTTGCTTCTCTTGGAGACTTCGCAAGCCAAATCTGGGGATCGGTTTATATGGGGGCTATATATAAGTATGAACCGACGTGGACCAATTTTTGCATGGTTGTTAGATACCATATACCAATATCATGTACCAAATTTCAGCCGGATCGGTTGCAGTTTGCTTCTCTTTGAGGCTTCGCAAGCCAAATCTGGGGATCGGTTTATATGGGGGCTATATATAATTATGGACCGATGTGGACCAATTTTTGCATGGTTGTTAGAGACCATATATCAACATCATGTACCAAATTTCAGCCGGATCGGATGAAATTTGCTTCTCTTTGAGGCTCCGCAAGCCAAATCTGGGGATCGGTTTATATGGGGGCTATATATAATTATGGACCGATGTGGACCAATTTTTGCATGGTTGTTAGAGACCATATACTAACACCATGTACCAAATTTCAGCCGGATCGGATGAAATTTGCTTCTCTTTGAGGCTCCGCAAGCCAAATCTGGGGATCGGTTTATATGGGGGCTATATATAATTATGGACCGATGTGGACCAATTTTTGCATGGTTATTAGAGACCATATACTAGCACCATGTACCAAATTTCAGCCGGATCGGATGAAATTTGCTTCTCTTAGAGGCCTCGCAAGCCAAATTTGGGGGTCCGTTTATATGGGGGCTATACGTAAAAGTGACCGATATGGCCCATTTTCAATACCGTCCGACCTACATCAATAACAACTACTTGTGTCAAGTTTCAAGTCGACAGCTTGTTTCGTTCGGAAGTTAGCGTGATTTCAACAGACGGACGGACGGACGGACATGCTCAGATCGACTCAGAATTTCACCACGACCCAGAATATATATACTTTATGGGGTCTTAGAGCAATATTTCGATGTGTTACAAACGGAATGACAAAGTTAATATACCCCCCATCCTATGGTGGAGGGTATAATAAATAATAATAATATGGTTCTTTGTACAGCAAAAAATGAGCCTGTACTAAATTTTATCAAAATCGAGCAACATTTGCGACTTGTATCTTACGATTAACAAATACATAGATGGACAGAATATTTTGATTCAAGAGGTGATATTTTTCTGGTGTAATATACTAGAAAGATTACATTGTTTGTTTTAAACATACTTGCCTTTTAAATATTTGTCCTATAATGAATTCAAATATACTCGAAATAAAGTAATTTTATTAAAAAAAAAAAATATAAAATTCTTTGAATTCCCTAATCAACTATTGTTTGCCTTCTCAAGTATTCTCAACTTAATTTACGTTCATTTCATCACCACTTCTCAAATCTTAGAAAAAAATCGTACATTGGAAAAGACCTTTCACTTTCTCTTTGGAAAAGACCTTTCTCTTTGGTTTATTCTGTTAAAAAGTAGCCTTGGTTACTTGATTGCCATCTATGTATGAAATCTATGTTAATGAACAAATATTTTCGGTTGCTTATTAAATTTCTAAAATACTGATGTTATTTTCAGTTTTCTTCAGTTGCCATGTCTTCTGTTTTTTGTTGTTGTTCTTTTGTTATTTTTTCTCGTGCGTTATTATTAGTGCGTATGCTGCTGTTACGGTCCTTATATGGATTGTCGTTATAGCCATAGTAACTGAGGAGATATGCTCGTGTTGAAATGTGGGTGTGTGTGTTTCTCTATGGATGTTGATGGTCGATATGGCAATGCGGTTCTCAGTTTGTTGTTGTTTTGGTTGTTGTATATGGCAAGAGCATCATATTTTGTATGGTCTCAGTGGATGCTTTAATTGTATATACGCACACCAATGCTTATGTGTGGCATACATACAACTGTACACAATTAGGTTAGAACCAATGTCATATACCATGGGAAAATGTTAGTGAGGGTGGTATTTTTCAAATTGTAGTCTTAATTTTATAGATTTTTTTAAATTAATTTATAAAAGGAATTCAAATGTTTGATAGAAGAGGTCATGTTATAAAAACAAGTCTATACGGCCATAAGTACGACCTGGCCGAAGTTTAAAAGCCATCAACCAGGGAACTATTTTCTTTAATTTTAAATTTGAAGAAACATACTTCCTTAAGAAGATCGGGAGTTTGTTTTTTTTTCTTTGAGGAAATCGATCAAATTTTCATGGAACCCCCTCGAAGAACTACATTTGAAATCATACACTCACCAAAAAACTTTGCTCTACTGTGAATAACAAAGGCAAGCTCAATTTGCGGCCAATATTACTCGCAGAGCAGATCCGGGATCTATAAATAAATCCTCTAACTACATAGTAAATGATATTCGTAAACGGCATACATCCAAATGTATGTTTACTCTGCTTTTTAGCTATATGTAAAAGTTCTTTTGGCTTAATCCCGTAGCTACTGCAGCATTCAACATGAATTATGGGTTTGCATACATGTGCCCTTGGTAACGCAATGGTCTTTTTGTCATTCGTTAATTTCGCAAGTATCAACATATGCACTGGATAACACAATTGTTCATTTGCTATTCGTTAATTTCGCAAAGAACTGATTTTTTTATGCCGCGGCTTAATGACGTTGCTTAGGGTAACCAATTTATTTAGTTCTTTTCTACTTGAATGGGCCACCGTAACTTGTCCTTAAGCAAATCCTTTTTTTATAAAGCCAACTGCATTACATTTTAAAGGGTAATTTTTTTGGAGCTTAAGGAAAATTAAAAAAAAAAAAAAAAAAAACAAGTATATACTGCCGTAAGTTCGGCCAGGCCGAATCTTATTTACCCTCCACCATGGTTTGCGTAGAAACTTCTACGAAAGACTATCATCCACAATCGAATTACTTGGGTTGTGGTATCTTAAAACTTCTTAACATCGTTTTCTAAATCGTGAGTTAGTCCATACGTGGTATATATTAGACAAAAAAGTTATGTATAGTTAAGACTACAAATAATTACGAATCGATATGGACTTTTTGCACGGTACGTAGAGCCAGAATTGAAATATGGGGGTTGCTTATATGGGGGCTATATACAATTATGAACATTATATGCAGCAATTTTTGTGTGATTGGGGATTGATTTAACTGAGGGCCATATATAACTATAGACCGATATGGACCTATTTAGGCATAGTTGTTAACGACCATATACTAGCACAATGTACCAAATTTCAACTAACTCGGATGAAATTTGCTCCTTCAAGAGCTCCAAATCTCGGGATCGGTTTATATGAGGCTATGTATGATTATGGACTGATATGGACCACTTTTGGCATGGTTGTTAAATATCATATACTTCCACCACGTACCAAATTTCAAGCAGATCGGATGAAAAGGCACCGGAGGTCAAATCTGGGTATCGGTTTATATAGGAGCTATAAATAATTATGGACTGATAGGAACCAATTCCTGCATGGTTGTTGGATACCATATACTAACATCACGTACCAAATTTCAACCGAATGGGAAAAATTTTGCTCTTCCAAGGAGCTCTGGAGGTCAAACCTGGGGATCGGTTTATATGGGGCCTATATATAATAATGGACCGATATCGACCAATTTTTGCATGGGAGTTTGAGGCCATATATTAACACCATGTACAAAATATAAACTGAATAAGATGAATTTTGGTCTTCCAAGAGGCTCTGGAGGTCAAATCTGGTGATCGGTTTATATGGGGGCTATATATAATTATGGACCGATGTGGATTTGCATGGTTGTTAGAGACCATATACTAACACCATGTACCAAATTTCAGCCGGATCGGATGAAATTTGCTTCTTTTAGCGGCCTCGCAATCCAAATCGGGGGATCGGTTTATATGGGGGTTATATATAATTATAGACCGATGTGGACCAATTTTTGCATGGTTTTTACAGACCATATACTAACACCATATACCAAATTTCACCCGGATCGGATGAAATTTGCTTGTCTTACAGGCCTCGCAAACCAAATCGGGGGATCGGTTTATATGGGGGCTATATATAATTATGGACCGATGTGGACCGATTTTTGCATGGTTGTTAGAGACCATATACTAACACCGTGTACCAAACTTCAGCCGGATCGGATGAAATTTGCTTCTCTTAGAGGCCTCGCAAGATAAATCGGGGGATCGGTATAATTATGGGGGCTATATATAATTATGGACCGATGTGGACCAATTTTTGCATGGTTGTTAGAGACCATATGCTAACACAATGTACCAAATTTCAGCCGGATCGGATGAAATTTGCTTCTCTTAGAGTCCTCGCAAGCTAAATCGGGGGATCTGTTTATATGGGGTCTATATATAATTATGGACCGATGTGGAGCACTTTTGCATGGTTGTTAGAGACCATATGCTAACACCATGTACCAAATTTCAGCCGGATCGGATGAAATTTGCTTCTCTTATAGGCCTGGCAAGCCAAATTTGGGGGTACGTTTATATGGGGGCTATACGTAAAAGTGGACCGATATGGCCCATTTGCAATACCATCCGACCTACATCAATGACAACTACTTGTGCCAAGTTTCAAGTCGATAGCTTGTTTCGTTCGGAAGTTAGTGTGATTTCAACAAACGGACGGACGGACATGCTCAGATCGACTCAGAATTTCACCACGACCCAGAATATATATACTTTATGGGGTCTTAGAGCAATATTTCGATGTGTTACACACGGAATGACAAAGTTAATATACCCCCATCCTATGGTGGAGGGTATAAAAACAAGTATATACGGCCGTAAGTTCGGTCAGGCCGAATCTTATGTACCCTCCACCATGGATTGCGTAGAAACTTCTACGAAAGACTGTCATTCACAATCGAATTACTTGGGTTGCGGTATCTTAAAACTTTTTAACATCGTTTTCTAGGTTAGGTTAGGTTAGGTTAGGTGGCAGCCCGATGTATCAGGCTCACTTAGACTATTCAGTCCATTTTGATACCACATTGGTGAACTTCTCTCTTATCACTGAGTGCTGAGGGCTCAATGACAAGCAGCGTTGCCAATTTAGCTTTTTTCCCGCTAGATTTGGCTTTTTTGAAGACGTTTAGCGGGAAAAAAATGCATTTAGCTTTTAGCTTTTTTTCTGGTTTTTTTTCATGACCCTTTTAGCTATTTTTGGCTTTTTTTATTTTCGACATGTTTCTATTGAAATATGGATAAAACGGCGTTTTTATCTAAGCCTTGCTGCAAGAATAAGGGTTTCCACATATTTCAAAGCTCAGTTGAAACATTAATAATGATTCCAGCCATTATGCGGGCATTTTTGTAACAAATACACCTTGTTGTAGTTTTATCATCATATTCATAAAAGTTGTCATTTGGCTCGTTTGTCGTTTTTATGTTATTATAACATTCTAAAGTTATTACGATATTACTAAATTAAAATAGTAGATGTGAATTGCTTTGTGCACTGAAAAAATATTGTCGTGAGGCCGAAAATTTCATCTCCTTGAAATACGAACGCGAATTTTGGTTATAATAGCATTTGTGAGTTTCTCTTATATAAACTGTTTTCCTTGTCCAAAAGACGATAAAGTCGTTTTGTCCTTTTTCTTTTCATGAATGAAGGAAGAATTAATGAAATAGTCTTTAAATGTGAGGAGTTTTTACTTCTTGACCACAAACCAAAATAGCGTTAAAAAATAGAAGATGTTTTTCAACACTTTATTTTAAAAACGTAAAAATACAATAATTTCTACTTGAAGTCGAGTCTGAATTTGGAAATTTAAGTTGGCGTTAGCTCATGAAGAAAAGGAAAATGTTTTTACTGGGAAATGTAAACTGTAGGTATTTTCTACAATTTAAATAGAAGTAGTGTATTTCGTATTTCTCACAATTTCACAACCAAACTAAAATTTTATTTTAAAAAATGACAAATCATTTTTTTTACAAAATCCAAAGCATGCTTAGATTATTTAATATTTTAAAATAACAAGTAAATAAAATAGAGGTGTTGGGAAGGTAGCTCCCACAAAACGAAGGACTTCCAGTAAAAAATTTGTGATAGTAATCAAAATGTATTGAATACGCAAACAGAGCTAATATGCCTTAGATATTGTTACAGTCTCAGAGAAGTGGAATTAAAATGAGTTAAAATTAAAATAATATGCATTTTAAGTGAAATAAAGCCTTTAAGTTTGTTAAATTTCAATCAAAAATGTGAATTTTGATACAAAAAAATTTAGCTTTTTTTCTAGCTATTTTTTAGCATTTTGTAGATTTTAGCTATTTTTTTGGGCAAATCAAGCGATTTTTGGTGAAACAATTCTGGCAACGCTGATGACAAGGGTCCTCCTTTTTATAGCCGAGTCCGAACGGCGTTCCACATTGCAGTGAAACCACTTAGAGAAGCTTTGAAACCCTCAGAAATGTCACCAGCATTACTGAGGTGGGATAATCCACCGCTGAAAAACTTTTTGGTGTTGGGTCGAAGCAGGAATCGAAACCACAACCTTGTGTATGCAAGACGGGCATGCTAACTATTGCACCACGGTGGCTGACACCATGTACCAAATTTCAGCCGGATCGAAATTTGCTTCTCTTAGAGTCCCCGCAAACCAAATTTGGGGGTCCGTTTATATGGGGGCTATACGTAAAAGTGGACCGATATAGCCCATTTGCAATACCATCCGACCTACATCTATAACAACTACTTGTGCCAAGTTTCAAGTCGATAGCTTGTTTCGTTCGGAAGTTAGCGTGATTTCAACAAACGGACGGACGGACTTGCTCAGATCGACTCAGAAGTTCACCACGACCCAGAATATATATACTTTATGGGGTCTTAGAGCAATATTTCGATGTGTTACAAACGGAATGGAAAAGATAATATACCCCCATCTTATGGTGGAGGGTATAAAAATGTTGACAAAATTTTTTATAGAACTAAAATTTTTCTATAGAACTAAACTTTTGATATAATTTTCTAAAGAAATAAAATCTTGACAAAATTCTCTAAAAAGTAAAGTTTTGACAAAATTTTCCATGGAAATAAAATTTTGACAACATTTTTTTTTTTTTGTAGAAATAAAATTTTGAGAAAATTGTATATAGAAGTAGAATTTTGTCAAGATTTTATGTATATAGAAAATTATGACATAATTGTCTGTCGAAATAAAATTTTGACCAAATTGTCCATAGAAATAAAATTTTGACAAAATCTTTTAAAGAAATAAAAATTTTACAAAACTTTTATAGAAACAAAATTTTAACAAAATTTTTTACAGATGTTAAACTAAAGAAAGTTTTCACAAAATTCTAGTTCTATAGAAAATGTTAACAAAATTTTGCTCCTGGAAAAAATTTGGTGAAAATGAAGCAAAATTTTGACAAAATTTTTTACAGAAGTTAAACCAAAGAAAGTTTTCACAAATTTTTACTTTTATAGCAAATTTTAACAAAATTTTGCTTCTGTAAAAAATTTGGTCAAAATGTTACTTCTGCAAAAAAAAAAAAATGGTCAAAAATTTACATCAACAAAAAAATTTTGTCAAAATTTTATTTTCATAGAAAATTTTGTCAAAATTTCATTTCTATAGGAAATTTTGTGAAAATTTAATTTTTTTTTGCAGAATTAATTTTCTATAGTAATAAAACGTGAAATATAATTGTTCTTAGAAATAAAATTTTGACAAAATTTTCTGTAGAAATAAAATTTTGACAAAATTTTCTGTAGAAATAAAATGTTGACAAAAATTTTATAGACATAAAATTCTATAGAAATAATAATTTGACAAAAGTAGTAACTTTCCCGTGTTAATGCTAGCTAAAATCTTTAAAACATCTAAAATTCGACACATTTGTAGTTCTAGGGATTTTTATACACCCACAAAATAGTCGCTAATAGGAAAGTTTATAATATATAATATCGCAAAGACTGAAATTGACTTCTAACATAAAATAATAAAACAATTCTTTCGAAAAAAATATTTGTTACATATTGACCAAACGAACCCCCATATACAAAAAAGTGAAAGAAAACTTCAAGCCTACTTTTATCAAATTTTCAAAATTATGTTTGGCTTGAGTGTTAACTGTGATAGTTGCAGACCGATATTTCAAGCTCTCTTAGACTATTCAGTTCATTGTGATACCACTGTGGTGTACTTCTCTCTTAGACTCAGTGGTATGATTCTATCTTTATCTCAATGCCAAGGGACCTACTTTTAAAGCCAAGTCCTAACAGCTTTTCACATTGCGGTAAACCCAGTTAGAGAAGTTTTCAAACTGCATGTTATCAAACTAAAGTTGGTTGCAATATATATTAGCCATACTGTATATATTTGTTACCTTTTACACTTACTTACATCTTTCACATTTTGTTTTTTTTTGTACTATCTTTATTTTTACTTTTAATCTAATAAATGGTTATTTTGTCTGGAACGGATATCAGCTTAAAAGTAAATTTGTTATTTCAACTCGACTGGTTGAGTGAGAAAATCTAATTTCCGTTCAAGGTACTTTTCTAATGTTACTTGCATGACTCTTTTTCTTCCCAGAAATCCTAGTTTTCTTTTTTCGTTGTCATAAAATCCTTAAATGGACTTTATGGCCTTTTGCTAATGCTGGACATATTACACTGCAGTTGTGTGTGGTATGTTTTTTATACCCTCCACCATAGGATAGGGGGTATATTAACTTTGTCATTCCGTTTGTAACACATCGAAATATTGCTCTAAGACCCCATAAAGTATATATATTCTGGGTCGTGGTGAAATTCTGAGTCGACCTGACCATGTCCGTCCGTCCGTCCGCCCGTCTGTTGAAATCACGCTAACTTCCGAACAAAACAAGCTATCGACTTGAAACTTGGCACAAGTAGTTGTGATTGATGTAGGTCGGATGGTATTGCAAATGGGTCATATCGGCCCATTTTTACGTATAGCCTCCATATAAACGGACCCCCAAATTTGGCTTGCAGACCCTCTAAAAGCAGCAAATTTCATCCGATCCGGCTGAAATTTGGTACAAGGTGTTAGTATATGGTCTCTAACAACCATGCAAAAATTGGTCCACATCGATCCATAATTACAAATAGCCCCATATAAACCGATCCCCCGATTTGGCTTTCGGAGCCTCTAAGAGAAGCAAATTTCATCCGCTCCGGCTGAAATTTGGTACATGGTGTTAGTATGTGGTCTCTAACAATCATGCAAAAATTGGTCCACATCGGTTCATAATTATATATAGCCCCCATATAAACCGATCCCCAGATTTGGCTTGTGGAGCCTCTAAGAGAAGCATATTTCATCCGATCCGGCCGAAATTTGGTACATGGTATTGTTATATGGTCTCTAACAACCGCGCAAAAATTGGTCCACATCGGTCCATAATTATATATGGCGCCCATATAAACCGATCCCCAGATTTGGGTTGCGGAGCCTCAAAGAGAAGCAAATTTCATCCGATCCGCCTGAAATTTGATACATGATATTGGTATATGGTCTCTAACAACCATGCAAAAATTGGTCCACATCGGTTCATAATTATATATAGCCCCCATATAAACCGATCCCCAGAAGTCTCCAAGAGAAGCAAATTTCATCCAATCCGGTTGTAATTTGGAACATGGTGTTAGTATATGATCTTTAAGAACCGTGCCAGAATTGGTCCATATCGGTCCATAATTATATATAGCCCCCATATAAAACATTCTCCAGATTTGACCTCCGGAGCCTCTTGGAGGAGCAAAATTCATCCGATCCGGTTCAAATTAGGCACGTGTCAAAATTTTATTTCTAGAGAAAATTTTGTTCAAATTTTATTCGGTTCATAATAAAATTTTCATCATTGTCAAAATTTTATTTCTATAGAAAATTTTGTCAAAATTTTATTTCTATAGAGAATTTTGTTCAAATTTTATTCGATTCATAATCATGGTTGCCACTCGAGCCAAAAATAATCTACCAAGATTTTATTTCTATAGGAAATGTTGTCAAAAGTTTATTTCTATAAAAAATTTTGTTAAAATTTTATTTCTGTAGAAATTTTTGTCAAAATGGTATTTCTATAGAAAATTTTGTCAAAATTTTTATTTCTATAGAAAATTTTGTCAAAATTTTATTTGTATAGAAAATTTTGTTAAAATTTTATTTCTGTAGAAAATTTTGTCAAAATTTTTTGTCTACTTTGTCAAACTGAATTATATACGTATTGGATCGATCTTTTTTGATTTAATATATACCACGTATGGACTTACATACAATTTAGAAGATGGTGTTAGGAGGTTTTAAGATACCTTGCCATCGGCAAGCGTTACCGCAACTTAAGTAATTCGATTGTGGATGGCAGTGTTTAGATGAAGTTTCTACGCAATCCATGGTGGAGGCTACATAAGATTCGGCCTGGCCTAACTTACGGCCGTATATACTTATTATTTTTTTTTTTTTTTTTTATTTTCGCTGACTATTTGAAAATATAATAAAATGGACTTTCAGCATAGGTGGCCTGGATTTATTAAAGATTCCATTAAAAGTCGTAGAGAGCTTCCTCTATTTTGTGGGTTCTCCCGATTTTATGATCTTGCTTAAATTGTGCATTTTCCCTTATGGTGTTTTGTTTGCATTTCATTTTCCCAGTCCCAATGCCAGGGTGGACATGACACCGTCACTTTATATCCTGGCCAACTAATATGGGCCAATAAAAAAGCAATAGCCAAAATGTGTTAATAAAGCACACTTGCTGTTTTGCCAACGCTTTCATATACATACGCTTGTTACAATTTCATTACCATTTTTGCACACGAATTGCGTCTTGCAATAATGACAAGTTTCAGGAATTGGTTCCATTACCAGGATATTTTGCCAAACATTTAAAACCACCATGTGGTCTTGTCTTGACATTAACTAAGATATGGACCATATCAAACCCCCCCCCCCCCCCCACCCCTCTTCACAACAAATAAAGCTAACCTAGCACCTTAATTTCTTAATATAACCATGGTCTTATTCTTCGGGAAAAACAAGCACTTTGCCTTATTATTGCGGCTATAAGGAAAATAAACTCATTTCTATTTCATGGCACTTATTAGTTTTAGTTTCGCTTTTAATGCTGTTGGTGACACATTGAACGAAGTTCTTTTTCCATGATTACAGGACAATTTGAATGACTCTGAAGGACAGGATTTGGAGAGAAGGGCAGGAGACGGGGTTGAGGTTGCACGCAGGGAGAAGTGACTATTGCAAAATATGAAAACCTTAGTTTCTGCTTTTTTCGCCCTCAATGTGCAAAGTTTTTCGTTTGGCATTTACTTGATATTAAAGTTTTCTACTTTACCAAAGATTTCAATTTATTCTTGCATCCCTAAAACTATGCCACTCATTTCTAATTAAGTTGTTGCCCTATTTTGGCCTTTGAATATTGAGTTTAAATGGTGTTTCTGACACTTCTAGGAAATTACCATTTGCCTTTGGGAGAACGAGAGAATGGTTTACAAAACTTTTGCAATTTGTATTCACCTCCCCCCTAGTATACAGTCGCATTGTAATTAATGTTTATCGACAAATTTTTTAATCCAAAAATACTAAAATACTGCATTAACATTTTGGGTGAGATTAGCACTTAAATTAAATAAATCCTAAAAATATGCAATAAAATATTTCTACTGACTTCAATGAAAAAAATCTCAGCAAAAATAACAGCAAAAAAATGCAATGATCAAAATCTATAGGAAATTTTGTGAAAATAAAAATAAACATAAGATAAAAAAATATCAATCCTATGTTTTCAAATCGACGTATAGCTGAAACTATGAAAAGTATTGCTTAAGAATAAAATTAAAAGGTCAACGATAATCAACCAGAAAAAAAAATTATTTAAATAGAACATTTTGTCAACATTTTATTTCTATAGAAAATTCTGTCAAAATTTAATTTCTATAACAAATGTTGTCAAAATTTCCTTTCTATAGAAATTTTATTTCTAATTTTGTCAAAAAAATCATTAACATAGAAATTTTTGCAAAATTTTATTTCTATATAAAATTTTGTAAAAATTTTATTTCTATATAAAATTCTGTAAACATTTTATTTCTATAGAAATTTTATAACAATTTTAATTATATAGAAAATTTTGTCGAAATTTTATTCTTATAGAAAATTTTAGTCACGTTTTAGTTTTATAGTTAATTTTGGCAACAATTTATTTCTATAGGAAATTTTGTCAAAGTTTTATTTCTATAGGAAATTTTTACAAAATTTTATTCTCATTAAAAATTTTGTTAAAATTTCATTTCTATAGAAAATTTTGTCAAAACTTTATTTCTATAGAAAATATTGTCAAATTTTTATTTCTACAGAAGATATAGTCAAAATTTTATTTATATAGGAAATATGATCAAAACTTAGTTTGGAAATATGATCAAAACTTGGTTTGTCAAATTTTCGTTTCTATAGGAAATTTTGTAAAAATTTCATTTCTATGGGAAATTTTATTAATTTTTGTTTCCATAGAAAATTTTGCCAAAATTTATTGTCATGGATAATCTTGTCAAAATTCTATTTCTATAGAAAATTTTTCCAAATTTTATTTGCACGTAAAATTTTGTAAAAATTTTATTTCTATAGAATATTTCGTCAAAGTTTTATTTCTGTAGAATATTTTGTCAAAGTTTTTTTTTTCTGTGGATAAGTTTGCCAAATTTTATTTCTATGGTAAATTTTGTTAAAATTTTATTGCTATAGAAACTTTTATCAACGTTTTATTTCTATAGAAAATTTTTTTCAAAATTTTATTCTGTAGATAATTTTGCCAAATTTTGTTTCTATTAAAATTTCATTTCTCTAGAAAATTTTGTCAAAATTTTATTTCTAAAGATAATATTATCAAATTTTTACAGAAAATACAGTCAAAATTTTATTTCTATAGGAAATATTATCAAAACTTAGTTTGTCAAATTATCGTTTCTATAGGAAATTTTGTCAAAATTTCATTTCTATAGGAAATTTTATTAAATTTTATTTCCAAAGAAAATTTTGCCAATTTTTTTTTTTCATGGATAATCTTGTCAAAATTTTATTTCCAAAGAAAATTTTGGCAATTTTTTTTTTCATGGATAATCTTGTCAAAATTTTATTTCTATAGAAAATTTTTCCAAATTTTATTTTCACGGAAAATCTTGTCAAAATTTTATTTCTATAGAATATTTCGTCAAAGTTTTATTTCTGTAGAATTTTTTGTCAAAGTTTTATTTCCTTAGAAAATTTTTGCAAAATTGTTATTCCTATTGAAAATTTTATTAAAATTTCATTTCTATAGAAAATTTTGTCAAAATTTTATTTCTAAAGAAAATATTGTTAAATTTTTATTACTACAGAAAATAGAGTCAAAATCTTATTTCTATAGGAAATATGGTCAAAACTTAGTTTGTTAAATTTTCGTTTCTATAGGAATTTTTTTCAGAATTTCATTTTTATAGGATTTTTTGCAACATATTATTTCTGCAAAAAAATTTTGTCAAAGTTTTATTTCTATAGAAAGTTTTGCCAAAATTTTATTGCTATAGAAAATTTTGTCAACATTTTATTTCTATAGGAAGGAAGTTTGGCAGAATTGTACTGCTATCAAAATATTTGTGAACATTTTATTTCTATAGAAATAAAATTTTGTCAACATTTTATTTATATAGAAAATTTTTTCAAATTTTTGTTTTCTTTAGAAAATTTTGTCAAAATTTTAATTCTATAGAAAATTTTCTCAAAATTTTATTTCTGTGAATAAGTTTGCCAAATTTTATTTCTATGGGATATTTTGTTAAAATTTTATTGCTATAGAAACTTTTATCAACATTTTATTTCTATAGAAATTTTTTTTCAAAATTTTATTTCTGTAAATAATTTTGCCAAATTTTATTTCTATGGGAAATTTTGTTAAAATTTCATTTCTGTAAAAAATTTTATTTATTTATTTTATTTCTGTACAGAGTTTTCTCAAAATTTTTTTACATCTATGAAAACGTTGTCAAAAATTTATTTCTATATAAAATTTTGTCAAAAATTTATTTCTATATAAAATTTTCTCAAAAATTTATTTCTATACAAAATTTTGTCAAAATTTCATTTTTAAAGGAAAGGTAGTAAAATTTTGTTTCTATATTTTATTTTGTGAAAATTTTATTGCTATAGGAAATTTTCTCGAAATTGTATCAATTAATATACCTTTGATAAATTAAGGGACAATATCTACTCTCCGATGTAGGTATCCAGTCTGACAGAAAGAAAACGAAAAAAATAATTAACTTCTTATTAGCCTTAGTCATTCTTATTACCTATAAATATTTTATTACTTACGATAACATTTCATGTGAGGAATTTCCTAGTGTATCCTTCTTCATATTCTTTACATGTTGTGAACTTTGTTTTTTCTTGTTAACTAACTACCTTTTCCATTTTTTTTTTTCAAATAAATAAAAGATTAGCCATTGTTATAACTTTTTCGCCTGAATTTTTCCCCAAAAAAATTATATCCTTTAGTGGCTTTTTCAGGTATTCTTGAATTTGTGTAAATGTCTTAGGAAACGTCTCTACTCTGTTATCCAAATCAATTAGTTTTTGAAGAGGGATTATTGAAAAATTAATGTAATTTCATTTAGTCAAGTTGGTCATTCGTGCTTGGCAAAGATCCGAAAAAGAAAATCTATTTATATATCATAAATTAGACAACCCTAAAAGTATGAATGGCAACGAGAAAGGCATAGAAAACGATAGAGACAGGTAGAGAAAAATAATAACGACACTAAATTAGATATCTTAGATGGGATAGAAATGACAGTTTTTAGGTCTCGATTTGATTTAATAAAGATTTTTGTGCTTAACATGACATTTTCTTGAGGAAGCCAATAATATGAAGGTAGCTTGGTGACATATTATATACTGATATATTAAGACATTTTGATTATTTCTATGGCATTTCTTGAGGAATTTTATATGCAGAATTTTTTTAATTTGATATGAAATTGAATAACAAAAAATATTTGTAACTAAAGAAGGAAGATTTTGATGGGTCGAAGCCTTCTATAGTGAATTACCGCCATTCTTAGAAAAATGTGACATATTCACCATTTTATACACCCATTTTATACACGTTATCCTTAAACGTTAAAAATTGCTAAGAGCTATATTTACATTTGAACTGATTTCAGTGAAATTTTGCATATATAAAGCAATTAATGAGAAACCCCGAGGTCGTGTAAATGAATAAATATCGGCACATAATTTTTTCGAAAAATTCAAACCTATATCGCAAAAACAAAAACAACAAGTATATACGGTCGTAAGTTCGGCCAGGCCGAATCTTATGTACCCTCCACCATGGATTGCATAGAAACTTGTACTAAAGACTGTCATCCACAAAAGAATTACTTGGGTTACGGTAACACTTGCCGATAGCAGGGTATCTTCAAACTTCTTAACACAGTCTTCTCAATTGTAAGTTAGTCCACACGGGTTATAATTAAACAAAAAAAAGCCGAATAAAAAATTTTCTAGAAATAAAATGTTGACAAAATTTTCTATAGCAATAAGATTTTGACAAAATTTTCTATAGAAATAAAATTCTCTATAGAAATATTTCTATAGAAATAAAATTTTGACAAAATGTTTTATTAGAAATAAAATATTGGCAAAATTTTTAATAGTAATAAAATTTTGACAAAATTTTCTATAGAAATAAAATTTTGGTAGATTATTTTTGGGTATCGGCTATATATAACTATAGACCGATATGGACCAATTTTGGCATGGTTATTAGCAGCCATATACTAGCGCAACATACCAAATTGCACCACGTACCCAATTTCAACCGGATCGGTTGTATAAGTGCTCCGGAGGTCAAATCTGGGGATCGGTTTATATGGGCGCTATATATAATTATGGACCGATATGGACCAATTCCTGCATGGTTGTTAAAGACAATATACCAAAACCACGTACAAAATTTCGACTGAATCGGATGAGTTTTGCTCATCCATGAGGCTTCGGAAATCTGGGGATCGGTTTATATGGGGGCTACATATAATTATAGACGGATGTGGACCAACTTTTGCATAGTTGTTAGAGATCATATACTTACACCATGCACCAAATTTCAGCCGGATCGGATGAAATTTGCTTCTCTTAGAGGCTCCGCAAGCCAAATCTAGGGATCGGTTATATCAGGGCTATATATAATTGTTAACCGATGTGGACCAATTTTTGCATGGTTGTTAGAGACCATATACTTACACTATGTACCAAATTTCAACCGGATCGGATGAAATATGCTTCTCTAAAAGGCCCCGCAAGCCAAATCTGGGGGTCCTTTTATATGGGGGCTATACGTAAAAGTGGTCCGATATGGCCCATTTCCAATACCATCCGACCTACATCAATAACAACTACTTGTGCCAAGTTTGAAGTCGATAGCTTATTTCGTTCGGAAGTTAGCGTGATTTAAACAGACGGACGGACGGACATGCTTAGATCGACTCAGAATTTCACCACGACCCAGAATATATATATTTTATGGGGTCTTAGAGTAATATTTCGATGTGTTGCAAACGGAATGACAAAGTTAATATACCCCCATCCTATGGTGGAGGGTATAAAAATAGTTTTGCAATAATAAAAAATACTTTTTATTCCCAAGTTACTGTCCATTTAGTTTATAACAAATATACATTTTTTCCAAATGTTTGTCTAAAATAAGACACATTTTGAAGTCTCGTAGTAAAAATTAAAAAAAAAAAAAACATTTCAGAGTTCGTAAAAACGGGTCCTGTTTTCCGGAAGTAAATCACATCAGTAGGTGTTTGTACCCAACTATTTGTCAAAATTTTATTTCTATAGAAAATTTTGTCAAAATTTTATTTTTATAGCAAATTTTCTCAAAATTTTATTTTTATAGCAAATTTTCTCAAAATTTAATTTCTATACACCGAAAAAAAGTGAACTGTTTTATAGAAAGAATGAACTACCTCGCACGAAAATGGAACTAAATTTCCACATTTGAGATTTCCACAAAGCATTGTTAAAACCAGGAAAACTTAATGCCCTGTTGTACTTTTTAACTACAGTTCGCGAAATTACATCGTCCCATAGAAGAAAAAATTAACTAAAAGTAAAGAAGAAAATCATTGGCACCAAATCATGGCCATTTTAACCATACAGTAGATCATTCTTACTATTTTTGGGAATTGTACGAAAATCTTCGTTTGCTCTAGTTCATATTGAACTTATGTGTACGGTCATTGAACTTTATACCCACTTTTAGTTCATAAAATTTTTGAGACACATATAAAAAAAACTAAGATTTCATTAAGCTGTAGAAAATTTCAAAAAAAAAATAATAAAATTTAACTACTAGCAAATATTTTTTTTTTCAATAAAAATAAGTTAAATTTAGCGTTAGTTTAACAACGTGTAGAAAATTTTCTTAAAATTTTATATCTATAAAAATTTTTCTCAAAATTTTATTTCTATAGAAAATTTTCTCAAAATTGTATTTCCATAGAAAATGTTGTCAAAATTTGATTTCTACAGAAACTCTTTTTCAAAGCTTTATTTATATAAAATATTTTTGCAAAGTTTTATTTTCTGTAGAAAAATTTGTCAAAATTTTATTTTGTTTAGAATATTTTGTCAAAAGTTTAGTTCTATAGGAAATTGTGTCAACATTTTTATTCTATAGAACATTTTTTGAATATTTCATTTTGTGTAGAACATTTTTTTTACATTTAATTTCTATAGAAAATTTTGTGAAAATTTTATTTCTGTAGAAAATTTTGTCAAAATTTTATTTCTATAGACAATTTTGTCATAATTTTATTTCTATAGAAAATTTTGTCAAAATTTTATTTCTATAGAAAATTTTGTCAAAATTTTATTTCTATAGAAAATGTTGTCAACGTTTTAATTCTATAGAGAATGCTGTCAAAATTTTATTTCTATAGAAAATTTTATCAACATTTTATTTCTATAGAAAAGTTTTATCAAAGTTTTATTTCTATAGAAAATTTTGTCAAAATTTAATTTCTATAGAAAATTGTGTCAACATTTTTATACCCACCACCATAGAATGGTGACGGGGGTATAATAAGTTTGTCATTCCGTTTGTAACACATCGAAATATCGATTTCCGACTATATAAAGTATATATATTCTTGATCAGGGAGAAATTCTAAGACGATATAACGATGTCCGTCTGTCTGTCTGTCTGTCTGTCTGTCTGTTGTAATCACGCTACAATCTTCAATAATGAAGCAATCGTGCTGAAATTTTGCACAAACTCATCTTTTGTCTGCAGGCAGGTCAAGTTCGAAGATGGGCTATATCGGTCCAGGTTTTGATATAGTCCCCATATAAACCGACCTCCCGATTTGGGGTCTTGGGCTTATAGAAATCGTAGTTTTTATCCAATTTGCCTGAAATTTGAAATCTAGAAGTATTTTATGACCATAAAGAGGTGTGGCAAAAATGGTGAGTTTCGGTCCATGTTTTGGTATGGCCCCCATATAGACCGATCTCCCGATTTTACTTCTTGGGCTTATAGAAACCGCAGTTTTTATTCAATTTACCTGAAATTGAAAATCTAGAGGTATTGTAGTACCATAAATATGTGTGCCAAAAATTGTGAGTATCGGTCCATATTTTGGTATAGCCCCCATATAGACCGATCTCCCGATTAGGGGTCTTGGGCTTATAGAAACCGTATTTTTATCCAATTTGTCTGAAATTGGAAATCTGGAGGTATTTTAGGACCATAAAGAGGTGTGCTGAAAACGGTGAGTATCGGTCCATATTTTAGTATAGCCCGCATAAGAAAGATCTCCCGATTTAAATCCTTGGGTTTCTAAAAACCGTAGTTTTTATCTGATTTGCCTAAAATTGTAAATATTCTGGTATTTAGACCGACTGCACTTCCTGAGGGTGTAGAAGGCGCACTGATCATGAAAATTGCTTGAAATTCAATGTAAAATTTCCAGATTCCTCTAAACTCAAACAAAAATGGTTATATAAAATCCAGAATCTGATATAGACCTCATAGTTGAAATCTTTAAATTTATCTTCGGAAAGTGTCCTCACGTCCTCAAGCCCTCCTGATATTTCAAAGGAAACCCTAATATTTGGTTCATGGTGGTGGGTATTTAAGATTCGGCCCGGCCGAACTTAGTGCTGTATATACTTGTTATTCTATAGAACATTATTTCAAAATTTTATTTCTATAGAAAATTTTGTCAAAATTTTATTTTTATAGCAGATTTTGTCAACATTTTATTTCTATAGAAAATTTTGTGAAAAATTTCTCAAAATTTTATTTATATAGAAAATTTTGAGAAATTTTTATTTCTATAGAAAATTTGTGAAAATTTTATTTCTATAGAGAAATTTGTGAACATTTTATTTCTATAGAAAATTTTGTAAAAATTTTATTTCTATAGAAAATTTGGTCAACATTTTATTTCTATAGAAAATTTTGTCAAAATTTTATTTCTATAGAAAATTTTGGCAAAATTTTATTTCTATAGAAAATGTTGACAAAATTATAATTCTATAGAGAATGTTCTCAAAATTTTATTTCTATAGAAAATTTTATCAACATTTTATTTCTATAGAAAATTTTGTCAAAATTTTATTTCTATAGAAACTTATGTCAAAATTTTATTTCTATGGAAAATTTTGTCAAAATTTTACTTCTATAGAAAATTTTGTCAACATTTTATTTCTATAGAAAATTTTGTCAAAATTTTATTTTTATATATTGTGAAAATTTAATTTCTATAGAAAATTTTGTCAAAATTTTATTTCTATAGGAAATTTTGTCAAAATTTTATTTTTATAGCAGATTTTGTCAAAATTTTATTTCTATAGAAAATTTTGTAAAAATTTTATTTCTATAGAAAATTTGGTCAACATTTTATTTCTATAGAAAATTTTGTCAAAATTTTATTTCTATAGAAAATTTTGTCAAAATTTTATTTCTATAGAAAATTTTGGCAAAATTATTATTCTATAGAGAATGTTGTCAAGATTTTATTTCTATAGAAAATTTTATCAACATTTTATTTCTATAGATAATTTTGTCAAAATTTTATTTCTATAGAAAATTATGTCAAAATTTTATTTCTATGGAAAATTTTGTCAGAATTTTATTTCTATAGAAAATTTTGTCAAAATTTTATTTCTATAGAAAATTTTGTCAAAATTTTATTTCTATAGAAAAATTTGTCAAAATTTTATTTCTATAGAAAATTTTGTCAAAATTTTATTTCTATAGAAAATTTTGTCAAAATTTTATTTTTATACCAAATTTTGTCAAAATTTTATTTCTATAGAACATTTTGTGAAAATTTTATTTCTATAGAAAATTTTGTCAAAATTTTATTTCTATAGAAAATTTTGTGAAAATTTTATTTCTATAGAAAAATTTGTCAAAATTGTATTTCTATAGAAAATTTTGTCAAAATTTTATTTCTATAGAAAATTTTGGCAAAATTATTATACTATAGAGAATGTTGTCAAGATTTTATTTCTATAGAAAATTTTATCAACATTTTATTTCTATAGATAATTTTGTCAAAATTTTATTTCTATAGAAAATTATGTCAAAATTTTATTTCTATAGAAAATTTGGTCAACATTTTATTTCTATAGAAAATTTTGTCAAAATTTTATTTCTATAGAAAATTTTGTCAAAATTTTATTTCTATAGAAAATTTTGGCAAAATTATTATTCTATAGAGAATGTTGTCAAGATTTTATTTCTATAGAAAATTTTATCAACATTTTATTTCTATAGATAATTTTGTCAAAATTTTATTTCTATAGAAAATTATGTCAAAATTTTATTTCTATGGAAAATTTTGTCAACATTTTATTTCTATAGAAAATTTTGTCAAAATTTTATTTCTATAGAAAATTTTGTCAAAATTTTATTTCTATAGAAAAATTTGTCAAAATTTTATTTCTATAGAAAATTTTGTCAAAATTTTATTTCTATAGAAAATTTTATTTTTATACCAAATTTTGTCAAAATTTTATTTCTATAGAACATTTTGTGAAAATTTTATTTCTATAGAAAATTTTGTCAAAATTTTATTTCTATAGAAAATTTTGTGAAAATTTTATTTCTATAGAAAAATTTGTCAAAATTGTATTTCTATAGAAAATTTTGTCAAAATTTTATTTGTATAGAAAATTTTGTCAATATTTTATTCTATAGAAAATTTTGACTCGAAATCAATACAAAAATCCTTAAGGAAAGGTCAAGATCTTGGGATCCAAGTTAACTTTATGTGAGTACAGAGTTCGATATCTGTAGGGAGTTGCGGAAATTATTATCCTCAAACCCCTGTTCGGCAAATTGCCATAAACTAATGCTAGCATGTTTACATTTTCTCTAAATATTATGCTCAATTTGTTTATATATTCTATAATAGTAATATTAAAGGACTTGTAAACTATTCTTAGTGAAATGTATTCTGTCTGCTGTTTTTGTTTTTATGGAGCAATAAACAGAACTGACTTCAATACGAAAAACAAAAACTAATTTCGTACTCTTTAATATAGAGAACTCCAAAAAAAAGTAAAGCATACATTTAGGCATTTTATGAGTTTGTTTACCATCAAGAAATCTATAGCATTTGTCTGTAAGACAAGAAAAAAAACCATGAATAAAAATCTTTAAGACTAGATAAGAATTGTATCAGTAATGGGGCGGTGGTGTAAAAATGTGAGGGATGTGTGTGTGGGAGGGTGTTAACATTTTAGCAGAAACACAACAAAGAAGAATAATCTACTTGCCTATGTAGAATTTAATGCTTTTGTCCTTCATACAAAAAAAATCACTTTTCTTTTCAATTTTCCAAGTAATTGCACAACAAGTCTTGAGTTAAATTAATTTACTGTCTCCAAACACTATCAACAATACAGCGTACTTGAAGCCCGTTAAGTACCAGCCAGATATCTTAGAGTTTGGCTGCCAGTGATGGGCTGAAGTGGTGCAAAGGATTTATGCAGCGCTGTCTCAGTTGACAGTAAAGCTGATGACTTTAAATCAGGGCCGTAGATTTATTTTGAATTTAGGAAGGAATTTTGGGTAAAATTGGGAGCCACCGTGGTGCAATGGTTAGCATGCCCGCCTTGAATACACAAGGTCGTGGGTTCGATTCCTGCTACGACCGAACACCAAAAAGTTTTTCAGCGGTGGATTATCCCACCTCAGTAATGCTGGTGACATTTCTGAGGGTTTCAAAGCTTCTCTAAGTGGTTTCACTGCAATGTGGAACGCCGTTCGGACTCGGCTATAAAAAGGAGGTCCCTTGTCATTGAGCTTAACATGGAATCGGGCAGCACTCAGTGATAAGAGAGAAGTTCACCACTGTGGTATCACAATGGACTGAGTAGTCTAAGTGAGCCTGATACATCGGGCTGCCACATAACCTAACCTAACCTAACCTTGGGTAAAATTCCTCTCCCGATATTTAAGCAATAATTAATTAGACTCCAGAGCAGATACCATAGGGTATAAAAATTACATTAAAGATGCGTTAGGGTATAGATTGGAAATTTACTAATGGTAATAACTTGAGACGAGAGAACGTCTTATGCCTGGATTGTTATATAATTTCCAATAGTCCAATTTGAACTTCTGAGAGCCTGGAAGCTATCGTTGCCAATGTTAGCATACCCATTATACATACAAATGGTCTGGGGTTCAATTCCACTTGTCTTAGTTTTTCAGTGGCCCAGGTTTCAGTGTCAAGCACCGGCTGACATATGCCCAAGCCTAGAATATTGGGCTATATTGTGGGCTATAACATGGACTTTCCATCATATTAATGCAGATGCCAAATCTTCTCAGTAATGCTGGTGACATATCTGTGGACTCATCAAAAAATGTGTTGAGTTTTGAGATATTGCATCTTTAATATTTTTTAAATTCCTAAAATGGCGAGTTTTTCCACTTTTGCAAACACGACCTTTCAAGATTTGAGAAATGTGAAAATTCGAAAAAGGCGCTTTTCTAAATTAAAGGGTGATTCTTTTGAGGTTAGGATTTTCATGCATTAGTATTTGACAGATCACGTGGGATTTCAGACATGGTGTCAAAGAGAAAGATGCTCAGTATGCTTTGACATTTCATCATGAATAGACTTACTAACGAGCAACGCTTGCAAATCATTGAATTTTATTACCAAAATCAGTGGCAGAAAATCGGCTTTTTTATCGACAAATTTTGTTCAGCGATGAGGCTCATTTCTGGTTGAATGGCTACGTAAATAAGCAAAATTGCCGCATTTGGAGTGAAGAGCAACCAGAAGCCGTTCAAGAACTGCCCATGCATCCCGAAAAATGCACTGTTTGGTGTGGTTTGTACGCTGGTGGAATCATTGGACCGTATTTTTTCAAAGATGCTGTTGGACGCAACGTTACGGTGAATGGCGATCGTTATCGTTCGATGCTAACAAACTTTTTGTTGCCAAAAATGGAAGAACTGAACTTGGTTGACATGTGGTTTCAACAAGATGGCGCTACATGCCACACAGCTCGCGATTCTATGGCCATTTTGAGGGAAAACTTCGGAGAACAATTCATCTCAAGAAATGGACCGGTAAGTTGGCCACCAAGATCATGCGATTTGACGCCTTTAGACTATTTTTTGTGGGGCTACGTCAAGTCTAAAGTCTACAGAAATAAGCCAGCAACTATTCCAGCTTTGGAAGACAACATTTCCGAAGAAATTCGGGCTATTCCGGCCGAAATGCTCGAAAAAGTTGCCCAAAATTGGACTTTCCGAATGGACCACCTAAGACGCAGCCGCGGTCAACATTTAAATGAAATTATCTTCAAAAAGTAAATGTCATGGACCAATCTAACGTTTCAAATAAAGAACCGATGAGATTTTGCAAATTTTATGCGTTTTTTTAAAAAAAAAAAGTTATCAAGCTCTTAACAAATCACCCTTTACAAAAAAATATATATATATATGCAAATATCGAAAAGGCGACTTGAAAATCGATTTTTCCAAATTCTTAAAAAGTCGAAAAGATTTTTTTTCTAAATTTTGAAACAGTCGAAAAACATGGAAAAGCTCAAAAACTCGAAATATTTTCCAAACATAAAAAAAAATTCAAAACTTGAAAAGCTGCCTCTTCCAAATTAAAAAAAAAAAAAAAAAAACAAAGTCCACAAAAAAGCAAATATTCCACCTTTAATAATTTTTAAAATCCTAAAAAGGCGACTTTTAAAACATTTTGTGTTTTCCAAAATTAAGAAATGTTCACTCACTGAGTTTTTCAAAATGCATAAAAATAGCTACGCTTAGTTTTCTTCTCTATCACTATTTGGAAAATTGTATTCTGCAAGTTCTAATTGTTTTCCCTAGATGGGGAAAATTTGCCGTTATCAACTTTATCAAATTTTTTCACAATTTAGAAGAATCAACTTCTTCAAGTTTGCCATATTTGAAAAAGTCGACCTTGCTAATATTAGAATTTTTTAAAATTTTTTAAAATTTGATTTTTCAGTTTTTGAATTTTTTTAAACTTTCGAAAAATCCACTTTTTCCGTCTACGACTTTTTCCACATTTGGAAAAATCGACTTTTTGCAAACTTTGCAAAAGTTAAAAGCTCGACATTTCCAAATTAAAACAAAAAAATTGAAATCCGAATCAATCAAAAATTTTTTGCAAGTTTAATATGAGTAGGTAAACTTTTTAAATTTTTGCAAAGTCGAAGAAGATGATATTTCCAAATTTTGAAAAAAAAAAAAAAAAATTTGTCAAAGTCGACATTTCAGAAGCTTGGACAAAATTGATTTGGCAGAAAGTATGACCTCTTTAAATTATAAAAAATCGAAAAATTGCAGAATTGAATTTTCCAATTGTGATAAAAAAAAAATAAAATTTTGACAGAATTTTCCATAAAAATAAAATTTTGACAAAATTTTCAAGAGAGTTAAAATTTTGACAACATTTTCTATAGAAATAAAATTTTGCCAAAATTTTCTATAGAAATAAAATTTTGCCAAAATTTTCTATAGAAATAAAATTTGACAAAATTTTCTATAGGAATAAAATTTTGACAAAAATTTTCCATAAAAATAAAATTTTGACAAAATTTTCTATAGAAATAAATCTTTGGTATGTTAGAATATTTTTGGCTCGAGGGGCAACCATGAGTATGAACCTATATGGACCAATTTTTGTGTGATTGGGGATCAACTATATATAACTATAGACCGATATGGACTAAATTTGGCATGGTTATTAGAGACCACATACTAACACCAATTATGGACCGATATGGACCAATTCTTGCATCGTTGTTAGAGACCATATAACACCACGTACCAAATTTCAACCGAATCGGATGAATTTTGCTCCTGCAAGAGGCTCCGGAGGTCAAATCTGGGGAACGGTTTATATGGGGGCTATATATAATTATGCACCGATATGGACCAATTTTTGCATGGTTGTTAGAGACCATATATCACCACGTACAAAATTTCAACCGAATAGGATGAATTTTGCTCCTCCAAGAGGTTCCGGAGGTCAAAGTCTTTTCTATGGTAAAGAAAATTTTCTTTTCCACGACAAATCCTTTATCCTTTCGCTACAATATCACCACAGACAATAGCAAATAAATTAATAAACAAATATCTAGACAAAATATTTACTCTAGTCAGCTAAATGAAAGATGAAGAAAAAAGCAAAAGAAAAACAACAAAACCAGTTTCAAGACCATGGAATATTTAATGAAAATATTTTAAACGACCGGTAAACAAGGATATTGAAATTGCTTCCTAGGCCAAGGCAAATAGCATAGGCAACACCTTTCAACAAATACAAGGCTGTTAAGCTGCCAACCGGGCAAAAGGATATAAGCAAATGAAAGGAATCAGTAAAGGATGTTAAGGAAATTTTAATAAAAGTCTCATTCCAGAAAGGATATTGTAAGAAAGGGCTCTAACTGCACCTCTTGTATGTTTGTATGTGTGTGTGTGTGTGGATAAGTGTTTGTGTTTGACTCAACTAAGCTTCCTTTTCAGAGGCGAATGTTTCTGAAGTGTACAATGTCTTTATATTGCATGTTAACACTTTAACGAGATTTTATTGTTATTATTTTTGTAACAAGAAGCACAAGACGCTGAAAAAAAAACACACACACACACTCACAGTCCTTATAACCCATACACACAGTGTTATCCTTCTAGCCATCCAGCCAGTAGTCATTCATGACAATCGTGTCGCAGTAAAGGAGTTAAGTTAACCATTGCCTTCCATGGCATAGTATATTTTAAGGCGAATAGGCGTCGTTTGTTTGTTATGGTAATGGCTACAAAAGGTATTGAATTTTATATACAAAGATCGACCATAAGGAAATGAGTCCTCGATGTCAGCTTCAAAAGCCTAAGCAACGACGAGAGCTCTTAGGTAGGAAGGCAGGCAGGCAGGCTGGCAGTTTCATCACCACCTACAACTCTCCTCTTTTGATTTTTTTTTGTG
>NC_134400.1:24368179-24494637 GCF_050003625.1 Haematobia irritans
TTCTACTAAAGGCTGTCATCCACAATCGAATTACTTGGGTTGCGATAACACTTGCCGATGGCAAGGTATCGTAAAACTTTTTAACACTGTCTTCTAAATTGTAAGTTAGTCCATAAGGGGTATATATTAAACAAAAAAAAGGCCGATTAAATACGTATATAATTCAGTTTGACAAAATTTTCTATAGAAATAAAATTTTGACAAAATTTTCTATAGAAATGAAAACTTGACAAAATTTTCTATAGAAATAAAATGTTGACAAAATTTTCTATGGAAGTAAAATGTTGACAAAATTTTCTATAGCAATAAAATTTTGACAAAATTTTCTATAGCAATAAAATTTTGACAAAATTTTCTATAGAAATAAAATGTTGACAAAATTGTCTATAGAAATATAATGTTGACAAAATGTTCTATAGAAATAAAATGTTGACAAAATTTTCTACAGAAATAAATTTTTTACAAAATTTTCTATAGAAATAAAATTTTGACAAAATTTTCTATGGAAATAAAATGTTGGCAAACATTGTTATAGAAATAAACTTTTTACAAAACTTTCTATAGAAATGAAATTTTGACAAAACTTTCTATAGTAATAAAATTTGACAATTTTTAGAGGCCATATACTAACGAAATGTACCAAATTTCAACCGCATCGGATGACTTTTGCTCCTCCAAGAGGCTCCGGAGGTCAAATCTGGGGATCGGTTTATATGGGAGCTATATATAATTATGGACCGATATGGACCAATTTTTGCATGCTGGTTAGAGACCGTATACTAACATCAGGTACCCAATTTCAAACGGATCGGATGAATTTTGCCCCTCCAAGAGGCTCCGGAGGTCAAATCTGGGGATCGGTTTATATGGGAGCTATATATAATTATGGACCGATATGGACCAATTTTTGCATGGTTGTTAGAGACCATATACTAACACCACGTACTAAATTTCAATTGGATCGGATGAATTTTGCTCATCCAAGAGGCTCCAGAGTTCAAATCTGGGGATCGGTTTATATGGGAGCTATATATATTTATGGACCGATATGGACCAATTTTTGCATGCTTGTTAGAGACCGTATACTAACATCAGGTACCCAATTTCAAACGGATCGGATGAATTTTGCCCCTCCAAGAGGCTCCGGAGGTCAAATCTGGGGATCGGATTATATGGGAGCTATATATAATTATGGACCGATATGGACCAGTTTTTGCATGGTTGTTAGAGACCATATACTAACACCACGTACCAAATTTCAATCGGGTAGGATGAAGTTTGCTCCTCCAAGAGGCTCCGGAAGTCAAATCTGGGGATCGGTTTATATGGGAGCTATATATATTTATGGACCGATATGGACCAATTTTTGCATGGTTGTTAGAGACCGTATACTAACATCAGGTACCAAATTTCAACCGGATCGGATGAATTTTGCCCCTCCAAGAGGCTCCGGAGGTCAAATCTGGGGATCGGTTTATATGGGGGCTATATATAATTATGGACCGATATGGACCAATTTTTGCATGGTTGTTAGAGACCGTATACTTAGACCACGTACCAAATTTCAACCGGATCGGATGAATTTTGCGGCTCCGGAAGGCTCCGCAAGCCAAATTTGGGGATCGGTTTATATGGGGGCTATACGTAAACGTGGGCCGATATGGCCCATTTTCAATACCATCCGACCTACATCAATAACAACTACTTGTGCCAAGTTTCAAGTCGATAGCTAGTTTCGTTCGGAAGCGTGATTTCCACAGACGGACGGACAGCCGGACAGACGGACAGACGGACAGACGGACGGACGGACGGACGGACGGACATGCTTAGATCGACTCAGAATTTCACCACGACCCAGAATATATATACTTTATGGGGTCTTAGAGCAATATTTCGATGTGTTACAAACGGAATGACAAAGTTAATATACCCCCATCCTATGGTGGAGGGTATAAAAATTAGCGATACCTACAAAAATTCGGGGTCGAAAGGGTTAAGTCATCGCTCTACTAAGGTCTAAACACTTATTTCTCAAAGAGTTACAAAAATCCGGAGCCCCTTTGGACCATTTATATAAATCAAACATTTTGTGTCATTTTCCGTCTTAATATTTATCTAAACACCTCCCTATTTTCACTTCAACATTCTTACAAAATATTTCAACATTAGTTGAAAAAAAAACATATGACGATTACTTCTTTAAAACTCCTTTAAAATTGCTCCTTCTAAACTAAAAGAAATATGTCTACGGTTAATGCAATAACAGCAATATTGCAAGAATCTGGGACTGCTATTGTTGGCGTTGCTGGCTGACGTGGAAATTGCTAAAACATTGCCCAACGACTTCACATTGCTTTTATGGACAAAAATATGTTTACAAAGTATTTGCTACATTGTTTCCTTCCTGACACCTTAGCATATTGCAACCAGAAGTTGAAAGAAAAACAACGTCATAAATAAAGTTCAAACATTCTTTATGTTTTTTTTTTTCGTTTTTTTTGTACTCTCTTACCAACATTTCCAACATAAGCCAGCAAGGCTATCCCTCGCATCATCACCTAGACATACTTAAAGGAATACCTAGTCATAGATACCTACGAGCTAGACATATCTTTGTTTATGATCAAACAACCACCCCTCCCCCCACCAACAACATATACTTTCTCATTTTTACAATATACCTTATATGAAATGTAGCTTTTCGTACTTTGAAGATGGCAAAAGGATTCCTCGAAACTAGAAAAAATGCACACACACAGAGATACAAACATTTCTGACACTTTTGCTAAATAATTTCCTTCGCACTTTTCATTCATGGCCTTGTATCATACCACTAAAATGTTTCACCTAGAATCTTCAGCACGGGCCCATTCCAAGAGGACCGCATATTCTCCTTCTAGTATTTAGCTGTGTCTATGTTCATGATGATGATTTTGCAGAATGTTGAACTTTTCCACGGGACAAAAACAACAAAATAAAAATCACCCAATGTCGCCTAGACTCTGTGGAATTTAACATATATTGGTCTTGCACAGGGGTTTCAATGCCATATTGTAAAATGTAAAAATAAATAAAAAAAAAATTGACAATTGGAAAATATTGATTGTAATAAGAATCGAAAATTAGAATTTTCCAATATAAAACAGAATATCAAAATATTAACTTTATATAAATTATTATAAAACTATATAAAATTATAGCATATTTTTCGGCGTGTTTATATTTTAAAGTTAAAGAAGTCGACATTTGTGTTTATTGAAAATTAGAATTTTTCTTTATAAAAAAAACAGAAGATCTAAATATTAACTTTTCTATTTTTAAAAATTAAGAAAATTAAAGCATATTTTTCGGCATTTTTAAATTTTGTTACGAAAATTGTATTGAGAATCGAAAATTAGAATTTTCCATTACAAAACAAAAGAAAATCAAAATATTAACTGTTCCATTCTTAAAAACTTGGAAAAGTAAAGCATACTTTTCGGCTAATTTTGTATAGATATCATGATTGTTTTGTGATTATTCAAAAATTAGAATTTTTCCAATATAAAAAAAGAAAATCAAACAATTATCAGAAAGTCTGGACTAAATGTCCAAAACAAGCTTCTAATCTACAAGAGTATAATCCGTCCGATAATGTTGTATGGCTGTATAATCTGGGGAAGTGCTGCTGACATACATATCAGAAAATTACAAGTTCTACAAAATAGAGCTCTTAAAACCATATTCAACCTGCCTTTTCTATACCGAACTCAGGATCTCCACCTCCAATACGACCAACAAATGGTAAAACATACTATCGAAGCGCAGTACATAACATTTAGCAATAAATGTAGATATTCCGACTACGAATTAATCAGAAGTCTATCAGATGATACTACTTAATTGATCGTACCACAACATTATTGACAGACCAGCTCAAACCCTTAGCTAATATACAAAAGTTTTTCTATCATTTTTCCTTTTTTTATGCATATTTTGTAAATAGTTTATTATACATAAATACTCTGTTTTTATATGCTGAAATATCTTATAGATAGAATTTCATTATTTAAGTTTTATTGTTTATTAAAGCGATATATGATAAATAAATAAATAAATAATAAACTATTATCATTTCGATTTTAAATATTAGAAAAGTAAAGCATACTTTTCGGCTCCTTTAAATTTTTGTCAAAAAGATTGTAATAAGAATCGAAGATTTACATTTACATTTTATATTATCAAAATATAAACTTTTCGATTTTCAAAAACTGAGTAAAGTAAAGCATACATTTTGGCGTTTTTAATTTTTATGAAGAAGATGAGAATGAAAATTTTGTAAAAAAAGTAAATCATCTTTAATCTATTAACTTTTCGATTTTTAAATTTTTAGAAATTTAAAGCATGCTTTTCGGCGTTTTTAAATTTTGTAAAAAAAAATCGACTTTGTAACTTATCCATTTTTAAAATTTAAAAAAGTAAAGCATAGTTTGCTGCATTTTTAAATTTTGTTAAAATAAAATAGTCGTCTTTTTCGTAATTGAAAATTAGAATATTCCACAAAAACAAAGAAAATCAAAATATTAAATTTAGATTTTTTAAATTTTGGAAAAATTTTTCGACGTTTCTGCCTTTTGTAAACAAAGTCGACTTTTGTGACTATTGAAAATTAGAATTTTCCATTATAAAACAATCAAACAATTAAAAGATTAAATTTTCGAGTTTTATAAATTTGGAAAATTAGAAAAGTATATTTTTCGGCTCTTTTAAATTTTGTCACGAAGATTGTTATGGGCAACGAAAGCTAGAATTTTCTTTTATAAAATAAAGGAAATCAAAAAAAAATAACTATTTGATTCTTAAAAAAATAACGTATACTTTTCGGCGTTTTTAAATTTTGTCAAGATGTCGATTTTTGTGATTATTGAATATTAGAATTTTCCATTATAATAAAAGAAAATAAAAAAAATTAACTGTTAGATTTTTAAAAAACTTAGAAAAGTAAAGCCTACTTTTCGGCGTTTTAAAAATTTCGATTTTCAAGATTAAATAGATTTTTTAAAATATGGAAGAGATGATTTTTCTAATTTCAACCATATCAAAATTCGAAAAAGTCATGCTGCACTTTGTGAATTTTGTAAAAGTCGTTTTATAGTCTCATTTCAAATTTTTAAAGTCGACTTTTAGGATTTTGAAATTTTTGAAAATTTCGTCTTTCGACTGGTGAAGTTATGACATTCGACTTTTTGCTGTGTTGTCAGCACATTTCATTTACAACTCAAAATAGACTTTCCCATTTTTAGTCGATTTTCATCTTGTGCAAATGTCCAATTTTTTTTCAAAATTTGTAAAGCATACGTTTTGGAGTTTAAAATTTTGTAATGAAATCGATTTTTTAATTATTGGCATGTCGACTTTTGACTGATTTTAATATGTTGTCATCATAAAAACATCAATATTTTCTCTTCAAGTCGAAACAGACTTTCCCATATTTTCGTTAAACGCTTCTTCTGGGCCAACTTGATTTCTAAAAACAGCAATGTCGACTTTTAAGATTAGAAAGATTTTTTTTTTAAATATGGAGAATACAATGTTTTTGAATTTCAACCATTTCAAAATTCGAAAAAGTTGCCGTGAATTTTTTAAAAGTCGTTTTTAGTATTTTCATATCAAATTTTTTTAAAGTCGACTTTTAGGCTTTTAAAAAATTTAGAAAATATCGACCTTTGCTATTATTATGAATGATATTTTCATACGATCGTTATTTCTGGTCTTCCAGTGGCACTATTCGTTATGAATTTTAGTGTACCTTGACCCATTCGTAATTGAATTATATGGCTTAAATATATTACATTGACTTCCAGATCATTATTACATAGACTTACAGATCATTATTACAATGCATTCGCCCATTGAGCAATCGAGACCACATTGCATTTAGACATTTTACACTGAAAGTGTTAGGTATGCGTAAAATATTTAAGATGTCCTTTGCGATATATAACCGTAGGTGAAGATGATGTATATGTTGGAGAAAAACTTCATACTCTAACATAAACCCTCGGCCACCAACCCCCCACCGTTTTCTGTTTGCCTTTAGGTAAAAAATTGCTTAAACAGAATGCCATCGGTGGCACAAAGTTTTAACCCTTAGCTATGGGTGTTGTCTGTGCGTTTGGTGTTATTTGCTATTTTTCTCAACATTTTTGTTTTGCGCATCAAAATATGAAAAACATGTAAAACTTTTCACATAGCCATACAAAAAAATCAGAGGGGCTGGGGCTAGTCAGGCTATAGTAAGTAATTGTATCCCGTTTGACTAACTGAATACGGAACACTGCTCCTTAGTGCTGCGTCAGTTGGTTGGTTGGATGGTTGACTGGTTCGCTATTTTCTTTTGCAGGTTTTCTATAACATCAACACAAGAGGTAATACCTCTTTCGTGTTTGCTGCTCATGCTTACTTCAAATAACTACACTATACATTACATCGACCCATACTACCACGAGGAAAATCAACATAAAGGAAGGGTTTGATGGTAAAACATCTGTACCCTTTCCACCTACTGCTTCTTAGGAATTTAGGAAAAATGTAAAAAGACAGCTCAACAAATAGCGCAAAATAGATAAGAATAGAAAGATACATATTTGTTATATTGAAAAGAAGCAAAAAAAAAAACATAAAAGAAATTGTATAAGAAATATTTGAAAGTTTCGTAATGTTACAATAATAACGTTCACATTGAGAATTGTGTTGGAATCAACACACACACACACACACACAAACCATAGCATATCTTAGGGGTGTGAATAACATTACAATATGTTGGCATTTGAATAATGTAAAATTAGAAATGGCAAAAATGTTACTAAAAAACGAGCAAATAAAATGTATTCGTTATTAGAAATGGAAGCAAATACACTTACTAAAATGGTAAAATGGAAAATAAATAGATATCTTTTAAATTGTGGGACTTAAAGTAGTAGGTACAAAAAAAATTTTGTCTTCATTTTTTATGGTAAGAATAATGAAAAATTAAAAAAAAAAAAAAAACTTAAAATCAAAGTCATTCAAAGTTAGGTAAAGCTCCCAAATATCGTCTGATTTAGGCATAAGCAGATCAAGTTAGGGATACAAAAACCAAAAATGAATTTTTTCGATTTAGCGATTTTTTGTTAGCAACAAATTTAAGTCGATTCTTCTAAATAGAATCAAATCGAGCTACAATCTAAAATTGTCCTTAATACCAATAAAAAAAACAGTCGCTTGATTTTTTATAATTTTCGATTATTTTGTAATCTTTCAATTTTTAGATAAATCTAAGAATATAATAACAAGAAATCCTCGTTTTGCCAAAAAAAGGAGAAAATTCGAAGATTACTTTTTGTCATCTTCGGTATTGACAAATCGTTTGTTTTCAATCGAGCCAATTCGGCTAGCAGAAGCAAGAATGCAAAAGCGACTTTTCGGCCAATCGACTTTTTGTGGAAAGAAACACAAATCGAAAATTTAATGTAGACTTTTTGTAATTTTCAAAATTGACTACATGACTTTTTTGTTTTTTTTTTTTTACGACGAATAAAATCGACTAGATAAAGTCAAGAATATGAAAAAAGAAAATCCATTTTAGTCAAAAAATTTCGATAATCCGAAGTTCACTTTTTGTACTTTCCAAAATTGAATATTTTTTAATGCAGTCAATTCTTCTAGATTACAGTTACTATGTAAAACCAACTGTTTGGCTAATCGACTTGTTTTTCCAAAAAAAAAAACAAAAAAAAAGTTAATCGAAAATTTAATGTAGACTTTTCATAATTTTTAAAAATTGACTATTTGACTTTAGTTCTTTTATGACAAGTCAAATCGACTACATCAACCTAAGAACAAAACGACAGATATTTTAATCTAATCAAATCAAGTTTCCATCTACAATGGATACTTCGAAATAAATAAAAAAAAAATTAATTTAAAGTCGAATTTTTGTAATTTTGCAAATTGGCTAATACACTTTGGACTCTGTTTAATTTAATTTAATTTTACAGGGAGAGACTAAACGACTTTTTCTTAACTTTTATAGCATACTTTTCGGCGTTGTTAAATTTTGTTAAAAAGTCGACTTTGTGATTATTAAATATTAGAATTTTCCATTATAAAAAAAGAAAATAACAAAATTAACTGTTCGATTTTTAAAAACTGTTTCTTAACTTTATAAAATTATAGCATGTTTTCGGCGTTGTTAAATCGACTTTGTGATTATTAAATGTTAGAATTTTCCATTAAAAAAAAGAAAAAAAAATTAACTGTTCGATTTGTAAAAACTTAGAAAAGTAAAGCCTACTTTTCGGCGTTTTTATACTCTCCACCATAGGATGGGGGGTATATTAACTTGGTCATTCCGTTTGTAACAAATCGAAATATTGCTCTAAGACCCCATAAAGTATATATATTCTGGGTCGTGGTGAAATTCTGAGTCGATCTAAGCATGTCCGTCCGTCCGTCCGTCTGTTGAAACGCTAACTTCCGAACGAAACAAGCTATCGACTTCAAACTTGGCACAAGTAGTTGTTATTAATCTAGGTTATGCTAGGCTAGGTTATGTGGCAGCCCGATGTATCAGGCTCACTTAGACTATTCAGTCCATTGTGATACCACAGTGCTGAACTTCTCTCTTATCACTGAGTGCTGCCCGATTCCATGTTAAGCTCAATGACAAGGGACCTCCTTTTTATAGCCAAGTCCGAACGGCGTTCCACATTCCAGTGGAACCACTTAGAGAAGTTTTGAAACCCTCAGAAATGTCACCAGCATTACTGAGGTGGGATAATCCACCGCTGAAAAACTTTTTGGTGTTCGGTCGTAGCCGGAAACGAACCCACGATCTTGTGTATGCAAGGCGGGCATGCTAACCATTGCACCACGGTGGCTCCCAATTGATGTAGGTCGGATGGTATTGCAAATGGGCCATATCGGTCCACTTTTACGTATAGCCCCCATATATGTAAACGGACCCTCAGATTTGGCTTGCGGAGCCTCTAACAGAAGCATTTGTCATCCGATCCGATTGAAAACACGAATTTGTGCATATCGGTCCATAATTATATATAGCCCCATATAAACCGTTCACCAGATTTGATCTCCGGAGTCTCTTGGAGAAGCAAAATTCATCCGATCCGGTTGAAATTTGCTACGTGATGTTAGTATGTGGCCGCTAATAACCATGCCAAATTTGGTGCATATCGGTCTATAGTTATATATAGCCGATCCCCAATCACACAAAAATTGGTCCATATCGGTTCATAATCATGGGTGCCACTCGAGCCAAAAATAATCTACCAAAATTTTATTTCTATAGAAAATTTTGTCAAAATTTTATTTCTATAGAAAATTTTGTCAACATTTTATTTCTATAGAAAATTTTGTCAAACTTTATTTCTATAGAAAATTTTGGCAAAATTTTATTTCTACAGAAAATGTTGTCAAAATTTTATTTCTGTAGAGAATGTTGTCAAAATTTTAATTCTATTGAAAATTTTGTCAAAATTTTATTTCTATAGAAAATTTTATCAAATTTTATTTCTATAGAAAATTTTGGAAAAAAATTTATTTCTACAGAAAATGTTGTCAAAATTTTAATTCTATGGTGAATGTTGTCAAAAGTTTAATTCTGTTGAAAATTTTGTCAACATTTTATTTCTATAGAAAATTTTGTCAACATTTTATTTCTATAGAAAATTTTGTCAAACTTTATTTCTATAGAAAATGTTGTCAAAATTTTATTTCTACAGAAAATGTTGTCAAAATTTTATTTCTATAGAGAATGTTGTCAAAATTTTAATTCTATTGAAAATTTTGTCAAAATTTTATTTCTATAGAAAATTTTGTCAAAATTTTATTTCTATAGAAAATTTTGGAAAAATTTTATTTCTACAGAAAATGTTGTCAACATTTTAATTCTATGGAGAATGTTGTCAAAATTTTAATTCTATTGAAAATTTTGTCAAAATTTTATTTCTATAGAAAATTTTGTCAAAATTTTATTTATATAGAAAATTTTGGAAAATTTTTATTTCTACAGAAAATGTTGTCAAAATTTTAATTCTGTTGAAAATTTTGTCAAAATTTTATTTCTATAGAAATTTTTGTCAAAATGTTATTTCTATAGAAATTTTTGTCAAAATTTTATTTCTATAGAAAATTTTTACAAAATTTTATTACTATAGAAAATTTTGTTAAAATTTTATTTCTATAGAAAATTTTGTCTAAATTTTACTTCTATAGAAAATGTTGTCAAAATTTTATTTCTATAGAAACTTTTTTCAAAATTTTCTTTCTATACAAAATTTTGTCAAACTTAATTATATACGTATTTAATCGGCCTTTTTTAGTTTAATATATACTACGTATGGACTACCTGGCAATGTAGAAGACGGTGTTAGGAAGTTTTAAGATACCTTGCCGTATATACTTGTTATTATTTGTTACATTTTGTAAATCAAAATTCAAGTATCGCCACCAATAAATAGAAAGAAAAAACACTACCAAGCTCATAAACTAATTGCTTATCTACTCAGAAAATAATAAAACTAAATACGGACACTCATAACTCTACCATCATTAATCTTTTGAACAACGCCCACTTGTATGCCATATAAAATTCATTTTTTAATCAAATATAAAAAATGAACCAAACACCAAAAAAAAAAAAAACAAAAACAATATTTGCAATATTATCTCTACGACATAGGAACATGATGTGATGAAACCTAAAAAACAAAAATATTAATAAAAGGAAAAATTGAGTAATTGTTTTTTATAGAGCATAACGCAAACATAACGTTAAACAAATTGTCCTAACGTTTAGACAGCAAACAAGCCATATCATAAATCATAGTATACTTTTAGGCTTGTTGCATAAAATATGTATTAGCCTTACCACGAAAAAGAGTATGTGCATGAGAGAGAGCGAGAGGGAAGGTTAGAGAGTAGAAAGACCTTAAGAAAATGAAAAAAAAAAATTAACAAGATGAAATTTATTATATACTCTAGAGGTTCCTCAATTTTCCTTGCCAACCCCCTGCTACTATTGGCTTCATAAACAAAAGGGTTGTTTGCTTTATCACAATCACCAGGGAATTTTTGAGTCAAAAACATAAAGTTTCCTTTGCGAATGACAAGGTTTTGCAGCATGGCAGCTAAGTCAACAGATTGCCTGACAAGCAACAGTATAACCTGAGGGGTCTCTTAAAATGAAATTTCTTTTCTATACGTTAATCTTCGTTCTTCAGAGCATATCATCAATCATTTTCCACAGGACTTGTAACCTGACATAACATAATGATAAAACTATTATTTGTTTGTCTTAAAAATGACTCATCATTTGTTCCCACTCCATTTGTGATGGAAGGAGAGCTTAAGAAGATAGAGGATTTCCACAAAGTTATTTATCTTTCGAGCTCTACTATATGCAGGACAGGTGTTAATGAAGTGTTCATTTCACAAGTGTCATCACCGTCCTAATTGTGCTACCAATCTTAAATGATACACCACAAAATTTCACACAAACAATATCCCAACACCTGTCTCAAGAACTCCAGTAGGAAAATTTTTAATTTATTTGCTTATTATTTTCCTGGTCCACCCTCAATTTGTTCAGATTCCTCGCGCTAATGTAATACCTTTATAAGTTATAGTAAGACAGAAAATGCAATTAAAAACTTTTAAATTTAATAAAATTATAAAACTTTCATTTTCTATTTCCAGTCATGGTTCCTAATGGCTGGTTCCCTATCCATGTTTCTTTTTTTTTTACTTTGGTCAAAGGTATCTGACAGTAGCAACACAGCCTGTTGTCGAGTATGGGGTTTCTTCGGATCACAAAGAAAAGCTTTAGTTTCATACCGGCTAAAAACTTTACCATTGTTTTAAGACCAACTGAATCTATGAACAAACAAAACACAAAACATCCCAAGTTCTAAAGTGCAACTAAAAATGTCATCATTTATCACAAAATAATTAAAGGTTGCAAAAAGCTGTAGCATAGTCTACGTTTCCCATACTCACACAAGCTAGGGAAGGATGGATGTGCTTACTCAGGCACCAATGAATTCCTCAGAAGCCGAAAATACTCACCGAGTCATAAGGAATATTTCTTATAGAAATATTCCTAATTTCTCTAAAATAAATTTAGACAACATTTTTATCTATGATTTTTTTTTCAAAATTTTTGTTATGAGAAATTTTGTTAAAATTTCTGGTTCATAGGAAAAAAAAAACTGTTTTGTCTATAGGCAGTTTTGTCAAAATTGTCTCCTTGTCTATAGGAAATTTTGTTAAAATTTCATTTCTATAGAAAAGTATTCAAGATTTCTGGTATAAGAAAATTTTATCAAAATTTCTTGTCTTTAGACAATTTTTTCAAAATTTCTATAGGAAGTTTTGTTAAAATTTTTGGTCCATAGGAAATATTGTCAAAATGTTTGATCTATAGGAAATTTTATCAAAATTTCTTATCTATAGAAAAATTTTTTTCAAAATTCCTTGTCTATAGGAAATTGTGTCAAAATGTCTTATCCATAGGAAATTTTGTCAAAATTTTTGGTCTATAGGAAATTTTATCAAAATTTCTTGTCTATAGCAAATTTAGTCAAAATTTAATGTCTTTTGTCAAAATTTTTTGTCTATAGAATATTTGGCAAAAATGTAATGTCTTTAGGAAATTTTGCCGAAATTTCTTTTTATAGGAAATTTTGTCAAAATTTCTTTTCTATAAGAAATTTTGTAAAAATTTCTTGTTTATAGGAAATTATGTCAAAATTTTTTTTCTATAGTAAATTTTATCAAAATTTGTCAAAATTTGTCAAAATTTTTTGTCTAAGGAATATTTGGCAAAAATTTAATGTCTTTAAGAAATTTTGCCGAAATTTCTTTTCTATAAGAAATTTTGTCAAAATTCCGTTTCTATAAGAAATTTTGTAAAAATTTCTTGTTTATAGGAAATTCTGTCAAAATTTCTTTTCTATAGTAAATTTAATCAAAATTTCTTGTATATGAAAATTTTATAATAATTTCTTTTCTACAGGAAATTTTTTTCAAAATTTCTTTTTCATAGAAAATTTTGTCAAAATTTTCTTGCCTATAGAATTTTTTATCAAAATTTCTTTTCTGTAAGGAATTTTGTCAAAATTTCTTGTCTATAAAAAATTTTTCGAAAATTTGTATATAAAAATTTTATAATAATTTCTTTTCTACAGGAATTTTTTTTCAAAATTTCTTTTTCATAGAAAATTTTGTCAAAATGTTCTTGCCTATAGAATTTTTTATCAAAATTTCTTTTCTGTAGGGAATTTTGTCAAAATTTCTTGTCTATAAAAATTTTGTCGAAAATTTTTGTCTGTAGGAAACTTTGTCAAAATTTCTTCTCTGTAAGTCATTTTGTTAAAATTTCTTTTCAATAGGAAAATTTTTTTTCAATAGGAAATTTTTGTTAAAATTTCTTTTCTATAGGAAATTTTGTAAACAGTTCTTGTCTATAGGAAATTTCGTGCCTGTGGCATTTTTTTAAATTTAAAAATTTGTCGTTATAGGAACTTTTGTCAAAATTTCTTTTCCATCGAAAATTTTGCCAAAATTTCTTTTCCATCGGAAATTTGGCCAAAATATCTTGTTTATCGAAAATTTTGTCAAAATTTCTTGTCTATAGGATATTTTTGTCCAAATTTCTTGTCTATAGGAAATTTTGCCAAAATTTCTTGTCTATAGGAAATTTTGCCAAAATTTCTTGTCTATAGAAAATTTTATTCAAATATTTTTGTCATAAAAAATTTTTAATTTTTTTTTTCTATATAAACTTTTGTTTGGTTTTGTGAAAATTTCTTGTCTATAGAAAATTGTGTAAAAATTTTTTGCCTATTGCTAGTTTTTGGTCGTAGTTCCTTGTCTGCGCGGCATTTTATTAAAATTTATTGCCTATAGAAAAATATTCAAAATTTCTTTTTATAGGAAAGTTTTTTTTTAAATTTCTTGACTGTAAAAGATTTTGTCAACATTTCTTTTCTATAGAATTTTTTTCAAAATTTCTCGTCTAGAAGAAATTTTCTCAAAATTTATAGTATATAGGAACTTTTGTCAAAATTTCTTGTCTATAGGAAATTTGGTCATTTTTTTTTGTCTATAGGAAATTTGGTCAATTTTTTTTGTCTATAGAACATATTGTGAAAATTTCTTATCAATAGGAAATTTTTATCAAAATTTCTTGTTTGTATGAAAATTTTTCAAACTTTTTTGTCTATTAGAATTTTGTCAAAATTTCTTGCCTATTGGAAATTTTGGTAAAATTTTTTGTCCATAGGATTTTTTTTTTTTTTCAACAGTTATGACTATACGAAATCTTGTCAAAATTTAGACAAGAAATTTTGACAAGATTTCGTATAGTCAAGACTGTTGAAAAAAATCTTATGGACAAAATTTTTTTCCAAAATTTCATGTATATAGAAAATTTTGTCAAAATTTTTCATATAGGATATTTTGTGAAAATTTCTTGTCTATAGGAAATTTTGTCAAAATTTCTTACTATAAGAAATTTTATAAAAATTTCTTGCTATAGGAAATTTTGTGAAAATTTCTTGTCTGTAAGAATTTTTTCCAAAACTACTTGCCTATAGGAAATTTTGTGAAAATTTCTTGTATATAGGATTTTTCTCAAAGTTTCTTATTTATAGAAAGTTTTGTCAAAATTTCATGTCTAAAGGAAATTTTGTCAAAATTTTTTGTCTATAGGAATTTTTATCAAAATTTCTTGTCTCTAAGAAATGTTTTCGAAATTCCTTGTCTATAGAAAATTTTGTCAATATTTCTTATCTATAGGAAATTTGGTCAGTATTTCTTTTCTACAGGAAATTTTGTCAAAATTTCTTGTCTATAAGAAATTCAATCAAAATTTTTTGTCTCTAAGAAATTTTGTCAAAATTTTTTCTCTACAGGGTAATTTTATCAATTTTTTTTTTTGTCTATAGGAAAGTTTGCCAAAATTTATTTTTAATAGGAAATTTTTTTCAAAATTTCTTGTTTATAGGAAATTATGTGAAAATGTTTTTTCCATAATAAATTTTGTCAATATTTCTTGTCTATAAGAAATTTTTGTCAATTTGTTTTTTGTCTATAGGAATTTTTGTCAAATTTGCTTGTTTTGGAAAATGTTGTTCTTGCCGATAGGAAATTTTGTCAAAATTTCTTGCTTATAGGAAATTTTGCTAAAATTTCTTGTCTATTGGAAATTTTTTCAAAATTTTTGTCTTTAAGAAATTTTGTCAAACTTTCTTGTCGCTACACACAAAAAAATTTCACGAAAATTTTTCCAATTAAAATTTTAATTGAGTTTTAAAAAATATTCAATTAAAAATTTAATTGATTCAACAAATTTTTTAATTGAAACAAAAATCAATCACAAAAATAATAGTATCAATTAATTTTTTAATTGGATCAATTAAATTTTTAACTGACCTTCAATTAATTTTTTAATTGATACTATCATTTCTGTGATTGAAGACATTTCAATTAAAAATTAATTGGATCAATTAATTTCGTGATTGAATCAGAAAAAAATTTTTTGTGTGTAGGAAATTTTATCAAAATTTCTTGTCTATGAGAAAATTTTCAAAATTTCGAAGCTTCGTTCCTATTAAAAAAATTAATATCAAAAAATCCTATGAAAAAATTTAATATCAAAAAATTTCCAAAATTTCATTAATCCAGTTTTTTTCTAATATTTCCTTGTCGCCATTTTGTCAATATTTCTTGTCTATAAAAAATTTTTGTCAATTTGTTTTTTGTCTATAGGAATTTTTGTCAATTTGGTTGTTTTGGAAAATGTTGTTCTTGCCGATGGGAAATTTTGTCAACATTTCTTGTTTATAGGAAATTTTGCTAAAATTTCTTGCCTATTGGAAATTTTATCAAAGAAATTTTATCAAAATTTCTTGTCTATGAGAAATTTTTCAAAATTTCGAGGCTTCGTTCCTATTAAAAAATTAATAAAACTTTATCTACGAAGAAAATTACATTTCTATTTTTTCCAAATTGTATCCACAATTTTTCAAAAATAAAAATTTTAATTTCAACTATGGAAAATTTTAAAATCCTCATTTTTATAACTAATTAAAAAATAAGTTATAAGAAAATTTTAGTACAACTTATTTATCAAAAAATTTCCAAAATTTCATTACTCCAGTTTTTTTCTAATTTTTCCTTGTTTCTGAAAAATATACCATGTTATTTCCATGGATTTTTTTGCTAAAATTTCTTGTCTATTGGAAATTTTTTCAAAATTTTTGTCTTTAAGAAATTTTGTCAAACTTCAAAATTGTATCCAAAATTGTATCCACAATTTTTCAAAAATAAAAATTTTAATTTCAACTATGGAAAATTTTAAAATCCTCATTTTTATAAATAATTAGAAAATAAGTTATAAGGAAATTTTAGTACAACTTATTTATCAAAAAATTTCAAAAATTTCATTACTCCAGTTTTTTTCTAATTTTTCCTTGTTTCTGAAAAATATACCATGTTATTTCCATGGATTTTTTTCCCAAATTTGATTTCAATACCAAAATTCGTCAAATTAAATTTTCTTCGCCGTGCCTCATTAAAGTCTACCCCGATATGGGTTAAAAACTTTTTCTCATCTCATCTCTCTACCTCTATGGTGAGTTTTGAGGCAAGTTTGGAAAACAAGTATTTTTTTTCGTTTTTATTTTTGTTTTTTTCCAGTCAAGTAAGCAAAATATTCACTAGACAATAAGGTAAATATACGTAGCTTAGTCTTCAACAATTTTCGAGGCGGTAAATTTTTTTCTGTTTTTTTTTTTGCAATTCCAATACGGTAAAGTTTCTATAAGCAAGTGATGCTCCAACAATCACAGTGGTTGTTGTTCCAGGTTTTTACTCCGGCAAAGTTTTATTTTACTCAAAAGGAAAGTTTCTTCAGGTAGGGGGGAGGGGAGGGAAAAGAGATATAATTTATTACACCTGAGTAAGATAAGACATGTTGTAAAAATATCTAACTAAACACAACAGATTCGGGGTTTTTTTGGGGAAACCTAACGTTGGTAATGCTCGAACAAAAAAAAACAAACTTGCCGTAGCATACACTTAGGCACTTATGACAAAAACTTTTTCTTGCATACTTTGGGGAGGCTTTCTTCATATATGTATTTTATAATATTGTTTCAGTAAACGGTAGCAAAAAGTTGAGATAAGTGTTTATCGGGGAAAAAAATACATTTTTGGGACTGCTACTGTATAGTGAAATCAACTTAGGGCTGCCACATTACCGTCTCGATAATGTTTAATCCATGGCATAGACTAAATGAAGTGTACCAAACAATTATTGGTGATTACGGCTGACTGAATGGTGGGATACAGCTAAAGCGCTCTTTCAAAACTAATCATATACCATAAGTACAGGGAGTTGCAAGTTTTCGAAAAGCAATTAAGGTATACATTTTTCGTAGCGTTCTCTTTTCCACGGGGGAATGAATAATTTACAGATTTTTGTTTGAATACTGGAAGAGGAGTGAAGACGAAAAATAAAACTGATTGAGCGTCATATACTCCACAATTTTTAAATCGTACGCAATGAACTTCCCTTTAGTAATTTGTGAACCCCAATGAAATGTTTGCAAGTTTCAAGGTTCTTATAATTGAAAAAAAAGAAGACCTTATTCAAAATAATATTAAGCAGATAGACAGAAAGACCATAATCGATATATGGAACTTCCAAAGTATTGTGTTTCGTGGAAAAAAATTTCACATTCTCACCAAAACTTTTTCATATTAAATTTTTTATTATTTTTAAATACCCTTTTATTTTGTCCTCTTTAGTATCTGCCCTTAGTCATCCTCATTAAACATTTTTTTGTTGGGCAAAAATTAAAGTATATTTTTAGGCTTATATTCATTTCACACATGAATAAGTTTAAACTTTGAAGCTCTTAGCATTAAATATGCCTTGTATATTATAAACCACCACCGTAGCCAACCTCTTTTATTTATCTCTACTGTGGGTTCGACCCAAACAAATGCGCTGAGCTCAGATCAAAGCAATTGCTTTATTTTGTGTGCATAGATGTGCGTGTGTGTGTTATTATTTATATGCTAATCACAAATAATTTTAATTAACTACCAGTACTTATAATGTAAACAAAAACCGAAAATTTTCATTAGCGCTCCACAAAATTTTGGCTGAAACATCAAATAAGCCAACAAAATACCAATTGTGTAATTAGATACAAACGCACACACACACACACACAAAATACACAGCTACGCAGCCAAGTAAACACATGCATATGCAAATTATCGTTGAACGGACGCGATTGTTGTGTATGTGATTGTGTGTGTGTATATATGCGTATACATTTTAAGCATATCTAAATAGAAAACAATTGTTATTTGCTTAAGTGTGAGATTTTCACAATTAACGTAAATATAAGCCACTGTGCTGTTTCACATACACGGCGAAAAAATAATTAGAGACAGTTTTTGTTATCGTAAATATTTAATAATATATTCTTAAGGCCAGACTTTTAAAAGTCCATACTTTAAACAAAACACATAATCCTTTATCATTTCTTGGGGACCATCAGAGTTCATGCATACTTTTTGGGGGCAATGATAATCACTGGATTATATATTATTTTAGAAATATTTAATTTGCTCTATCCTGTTATATATAAGTCACTGTCACATAAAAATACATGATGAAAATTAAGTTTAAGAAAATTTTTGTCATCGTAAAATTGTAGGATTTATTTTCTAGTCACAAAATATCTCAAAGGCCTGACGGATTTTTAAAAATCCAAACACAAAAATTTTACAGTCTCCTAATATCATAGTGGGGACCATAAATACCAGATTTAAAGCCTACTTTTAGAGGCAATGATAATCAATTAATGGATTTCGATTTTTTTTATTATTTAATTATGATAAAATTATATAAAAAAGAAAATTTGTGGGATACCCTTAGTAGCTAATGCTAGATTTTTTTTCTCTAGTATTCTTATATTTACTATAAGTTTAATAAATAAATAAATAAATTAATTTGTTCATTTGCTTATATGTGAAACTATCACAATTAACTTCTCAGCAAAAAAAATTTGGAAGTTCTTCCAAAAGCATAACTTTAAAAGCACTTCCAGAAGATGCACTCCCAATGATGTTCTTTAGTTTAACTAGCCAGGATGTTCTTTTAATTAAATTTTTTACAACGTGGTTTTTTCATACTTTTAATGGATAATTTTAACTTTTTTTGTTTTAAATAGGGTAAAAACAGAATAAGTATTCATAAAATGGTACAAATCATTTAAATTTTGTCGACAAAAATGCTAAATGCTGGGTATAGAGACAATTTTTGATATTGTCAATATTTAAAAATATTTTTAAGGTGGGATTTTAAAAGCCCAAACAAAAATTTATCTACATTGTCATCTCTTGGAGACCATCTATACCAGAGTTCATGCATACTTTTAGGGGCAGGTATTATAAATTAATGGATTAAAAAGCAAATACTTTTTAGTGTTATTTAATTGGGGTAAAATTGAGATTTTCATTAAATTAAATTAAATACAAGTCACATTGAAAATGTATTTAGAAAAAAATTTGTTATCGTAAAATTTTAGGATTTATTTTCTAGTCACAAAACATATCAAAAGCATGCCGGATTTTTTTTTTAAATCCAAATTATAGTCTCCTGTGATATATCTTACGGTGTGTACTATGTTCGGGGAGTTCATGCATACTTTTAGGGGCAGGTATTATAAATTAATGGATTAAAAAGCAAATACTCTTTAGTGATATTTAATTGGGATAAAATTGAGATTTTCATTAAATTAAACTAAATACAAGTCACTGTGAAAATGTATTTAGAAAAAATTTTTGTTATCGTAAAATTTTAGGATTTATTTTCTAGTCACAAAACATATCAAAAGCATGCCGGATTTTTTTTTTAAATCCAAATTATAGTCTCCTGTGATATATCTTACGGTGAGTACTATGTTCGGGGTTTTCACCAACTACACAAAATTAAAATTGCAAAAATATATATGAAGATGATTACATTTTTATGATGTCTTGTCAAATTATGGATGGAAAAGTTTCAATGTATTGATTGCGAAACATTTAATATTTCTAAATTAGTTTATTATAAAAAGTAACCGTGATGAAAAGCTGAAAACTAAACATAGTACTAACCTTTAGCGACTATATATACCAGAGTTTGCTAGAAGTAGTTTTTGTTCAATTTGCCTGAAATTAGAAGTGTAGAGGTATTCTAGGAAAATAAAGAGATGTGCCGAAAATGGTGATTATCGGTCCATGTTTCGATATAGCCCCCATATAGACCGATCTCCTGATTTTACTTCTTGAGCTTCTAGAATCCGTAGTTTTTACCCAATTTGCCTGAAATTGGAAATCTAGAGGTATTCTAGGACCATAAAGGGGTGTGCCGAATATATTGAGTATCGGTACAGTTTTTGATATAGCCCCCTTATAAACCGGCCCTCCGATTTGGGGTCTAGATTCTAGAACTACAATTAAATGTGCTGAATACTGTGTGTATCCTTCGATATTTTGGTATAGCTCCCATTACACCGAACTCCCGATTTAATTCCTAGGGTTTCTAGAAATTGTAGTTTTTATTCGATTTGCCACAAAACGAAAATATACTGGCCAAGTGTATATGATTTAGTTTTATCGGTTCATTTGGTAAGGCCTCTATCTAGACTGAAAATTGCTTGAAACTGAATACAAAATTTCTACATTTTACTTCTCGTAGTTATTTAAATAATTGGGATGAAAATTCACAGATTTTAGACTTCAAATCAAGGCGTTATTTCATCATTTTCTTGCACTTACAAGAGATGTTTATGATTCCTCTAAAATTCAAACAAAAAATGGTTCTTATAAATTCAGAATCTGCTGTAGTCTTCATAGGTAAAATCTTTACATTTATCTGTGGGAAGCGTACTGGTTGAACTGATCTGTTTGGAAAAATATCTGCCATCAAACCCCCCTGAAATTTTCAAAAGAAACTATTATATTTGATTCATGGTGGTGGGTATTTAAGATTCGGCCCGGCCGAACTTACTACTGTATATACTTGTTATAAAATAGCTAGGCTACTTTATGATGTTATTTTCATTTTTTAAAGACTGCAATCTCCGACTGCAATCTCCGACTTTGAATATAAAAGCACTAAAAGATATTCCAAGATAATCCCTTAATATATGCTTCAAAATTTTCCCCATATATATGAAAAATTCTCTACTAAAATAATACAAAAGCTAAATCTAAGCTAATGCTATAACCTAATATGTAAATTTAAATAAACATTATAACCACATATTTATGCGGACAAAAACAAAATTCTCCTTACGAAGGATAATTCCTATAAACAAAAATAAATGCACTACTCTACTCTTGCTTTTGAATTTAGGAGATGGACCCCTACCCACCATTTTAGAAATGCATATGCAAAAACAAATCATTTACATATTTATACGCTTGGCTTAGAATTCATATCAATTTAAAGTTATTATTATCGTTATTATTGTTTGTGTATTGGAAACTCACAACAATAGCATTCACAAAATTTAACTGTTATTGTTTTTGTTACTTTCACAGAATACAGAGAATATAAACAATGTTTTTTTTTTTTGTTTAGTTTATTATTAAATATTTATCTATGTTAATACGAAAAATGTATATTAGCTATGAAAGCGTATAAAACATTAACAACCAACCACAAAAAATAATTTAGTATTCTTTCGAAAATGAGTGGGTCATGGCAAAAAGCATTTTAGAGGTATTTAAATAATTTGCCATTATCATAAAATTGTTTGTTTCTTCATTATTGTTTTTCTTTTTTTTGCGTTTTGTATTTAATCCTTAATTTATTTATGTGCGATGACTGTAATTTCCACAAATTCTATTATTCTCATTAGTTAGTAAATGCTAAAACAGGAAAAACTTCATTATTTACAGGTAAAAACTGTAAAATTGAATGTAATAACATAGAGCATATGGACTTCATACATCCTCTTTATTTTGTAATGCCCTTAAACACATTAACAACTATTATTTTGTATACTATATTAATAAAAAATAAATAAAATAAATAACATGTTAAATGGGAGATAATAAATTTTCAGGTAATTGTAACCGCCAAAAAGTATGCACTCTTTTAACAATGAATAAATTCAAAATTATATGCAGTGTTTGGAATTAATTATGAAAAATTTCAAGAGTTTGTATAAACGCTTGAGTAACTAAACAATTAAAACGCGTTGCTATTTTAAGTTTACTAAATAAATATTTTGGCATATAAACTTCTAATAGGATGGGAGTTTTAAAAATGAATATTAAAAACTTTTTCTTAATTTTTTTTAACTCCTATTGAAAATAATTCTTTAAAATAATTCTTTAAACTAAATTATACTCCACTTTTTGAGATTTTTTCCAATGCGTTGTTAAAAAAACGAAAATATTTTTTAACTACCCTATGTGAAATACGCCTCTTAAAAAAATGAATTAAAAATCATCATCAGATAATAATCACTTTTACCATCCAATAGCTCATTTTAGGAATCGCACAAAAATTATCTTCAGCTTTAGTATCGAAAAATAAAATTGAATTAAAATGAAGTTTCAATAACTTTTTTCAGTGTATTATACATTTTAGTTTGATTTTTATGTATTTATTAACATATTTATTATTTTATGAAAAACAATACATTATATTAGAAACTATAATATCTTACTCCCAGATATTTATTAAAAATCAATTTAAAAAAATTTCAGCAAAATAATATCGCCAATATTATAATAAAAAAAATGCAATTAAATTTGTTAAATGATACAATTTTTGAGTTTTTGATCAAAATTAAAATCATTCCAAAAAGTAATTGATATGTATTAAAAATTTAATTGATACTCTTTTATGGGAAAAGATTTAACAAAAATTATTCCTATTAGCATTTTAATTGAATTTCAAAAAATATTCAATTAAAAAATTAATTAATTAATCATTTCAAATAATTTTGCTAATTGGAACAATTAAGTTTTTAATTGACTTTGGTGATTGGTCATTTCTGTGATTGAAGATTTTTAAATTAAAAATTAATTAGATTTTGAAGACAAAAAATATTTTTTTCTGTGCTGCGATATCTCTCAAGAAATTATCACAATTGCCCACAGAGATCTTGTGATTTCACAGCTAGGTCTAAGGACCCTTAGACCCTAAGCATAGAATTCGGAAAGCTATCAGTAAAGGTATTTCTGTTGTAATACTGTTGTGCTGTTGTCTTACATTTTACATTTTTGTGTCATCTTCTAATTACATTCCTTTCCAACCAAAGCCTGCATTAATATCAGGCTAACATAAAAATAGCAAATTAATTAAATTAATTTAATTTGTAATTAATTTTTTCCATAATGCAGTTTACTATTTTCCTGTACAAATATTTATTCATAGTTTCTTTTAATTTAATTAATTGAAACCACAAGTCGAACATTCCACAGGTTATGTATTCTATATATGTATATATATTCCCAATTCCCAATTGCCATTTAAAAGGATCACCCTAAATTAGGCTTAAAATTATGAATTTACTTAGCAAATCCTCATTTCAATTTTATACAAACTTTATAATTTTTAACTAAATATTTAATAAGGCCACAAACTGAGCGTATCTATTTATTTGCGAGTTTTTAAGAGTCTTTAAACTCTTAGATATACAGAAGAGTAACTCATATGCTTAACCAGGCAGTTTGTTGTGTGTGTGTGTGTACATGTGTGCTTGCTTGTACATTTTAAGAGGCATTAAGGTGTTCAAATAACACTTACTTAAAATGGATAATAACATCATCATGTTGAACATTTATGCTAATGACATAACCACAAAACATACATGATTCTCTATATGTAGTATGTATGTTTGTATGTATAACCATTATATTATGCTTAACTATTAATGAACACAAGCCTCACAACAATGAGTTAACCCTATATGGAATGCATATAGCAGCCAACCCACAAGGTATACATAATGACCCAAAGACATTGTATTGTACGCTGTATGTGTATGTGTGCATGCGTTTAGTTTTAAATGCAAAACTAAAACCCATGAGCATAGAATTGTTATTTGCTGCTCTAAGCTCCTTTATGATAATAGCAGCTTATTAGCTTAACATTAACTAATACCACTTTTAAATTATGAGGAGATATTTTTCTCAAACCCATTATGGCGTTTTCTTTTTGTTTGCCTAACTACTACTACTACTACTCATAATGATGCAACCTTCTCAGAGAGCTTAACATTTGAAGTTAACCATAAATTGTAGAAGCAGTAGTAGTTGTGGTATTATAGAAATAGTCAATGCCTGGCTGTTAATGCTAAGTCAACATTTCATTGTGAGTACGTGTCTCTGTGTGTTTTGTTTGAACAAAGAGATAGAGCTAGAGAGAAGAAGACAAACTGACATTATAATGTTGCTGTGAATATGTATGTCTTCATGGATGTTTGGTATAAGACTTAAAAAGTCAAGTTCTATGTTATGTTAACAATTAAATGCTTTAACACTTGAAAACTTCTTTAGCTGCTTTTCGCAAAAGTGAAATATGCCTAATGGTATGCTATGCAAATATAAATAAATGGCTTTGTGGTTTACCAAAGCTGTAGACACAAGCAGAGAAGCTAAATGAAAGTATTACAAAACTTTCATACATTTTCCACAAAACACTTGAAACGAAAAAAATTGGTATACACAGAATACAAGTGCCAAAGACTTAACATAAGTTTGTAAAATATGTAATATTCGGCACAGTGCACTGTGGGCGGAAATTTGCAAAGCAGCGGCAAAAACTCAAATTTTCCAAATGAAAAATTGTTAAATATTCCAATTGAAATTACTTTGCAACATCTTGGAAAATTCAAATTAAAAGTAAATTTGAAAAATCTGTTCATGAGCAGAAAGCTGTCAAAGTTTATGTAACTTGCGTGTGATTAAAGAGCAAAAACTGAAAATTTACGTGTTTAAATTTCTTCACAATTGAAGTGAGTAAAGAAAACTTTCAAATGTGGATTCCAAGAGTAGAGATAAGTAGTTCAAAATGTTGTAAACACTTTGTGGTTCCAACAGGGCTGTTTATTTGTGAACATTTGTGTACATACACCCTCAGAAAAAATCGCTTCTCCAATATATGTTCCAAACATATATTGCAGGAGGCACATATATTATTGGATACTGCCGAAACATTAATATGTTTGTTTTATGTGAACATATTATATGTTTGGAAGCATTTTGAGCCCAAAAATATTATATGCTTGGAAGAATTTTCCCCAAAGAAAATTGTGCTCATTCCCTCACATTATTTTCACTTCCACGAAATTTTTTAGTTCTCGGCACCTTTTTCTGTAATACAAATAATGTTGAAGAAATTATTCAATTTTATAATTTTTTTAAATTTTACCTTTCGCCTGGACTGAGAATCGAACCGGGAACCATGCAAGTTGTAAGCCAACACACTACCACTGGGCTACGTAGCTGTTATAGTTGCCAATAGACAATTATCGTTATAAGTTACATTTATATAGCATAGTTTGCAGCGCCCACGAGCCGATGCAAACAAAACATTATTCAGCAGAAACATATATTTGTTGGCCACGTGGAGCAGTGGTTAGCATGTCCGCCTTGCATGCAAAGGGTCCTGGGTTCAATCCCTACTCCGATCGAACACCAATTTTTTAATTTTTGTATTTATATTTTTATATTATTAAATTAAATTTTTACAATGAAACTTCGAAATGTGTGTTATTAAAGATTTACAGTCAGAAAAGAACAGTGCTTGATATAAACGAAATGGACTGAGCTTTTGGATAAAATATTATTTTTTTATTGCAAAAATAACAATTTTGTAACAAAAACTGTTTTTGGTATAAAAGCTTGAAATTTTGGAAGGAATTTACAAACTCTAACAAAAGAAGAACGTAGAGTCGAGTATAAACATACATAAATAATTTTATAATATACACATAAATGTAGTTACGCGTGAACAGTTTTTTACTAGTTTTTAACACCATTTGAAATGCATTTAAAACTTATCGTTTTTTGTAACTAATTTCATTTTTACCCTTAAGGGTGGTATTAAGTTGGCATTATCGTTCTAAAATGAAATGTTTTGCCTTTTACTTTTCTTTAATAATTCATTTTCAAGAAAATAAACTTTTTCAATTGTTTTAGCTGCAAAACTCGAACTTAATGCCCGCTTCCGAATGTCTATTCTCTTTACATGAGTATTCAAATTAAATAATATTTAGACTTAAGCATATCAAATTTTTGGCCTTATTTTAAAACAGTTTTCTGAAACAACATACAAGCAGTTTCACAGAAATTGCTCTCTTTTGATTCTCTCGCTGTGTTATGTTGATATCTTTCGTCAACCCTCCCGATTTCCATCTCTATTTCTTTCTCTATACTCTCTCTCTCTCTGTCGCTCTCTGAATAATATATCACAACATATATATGTTTACTCGAAATTTGTAAATTTATATATGTTGACATTCACACATATTATTTTTATGAAACATTCATGCCCCAAACATAATATATTCTAACACATTAATATATGTGTCCCAAACATTTAGTGTTAGTTTAGGAACATTACATGTTTGCACTTAAATATATTGTGTTAAAAAATTGTGCCCGAAACACATTTTGTTTATATCGGAACATATTAAAAACATATTTTTCTAACAGTGTACGTATCGCAAAGAGATCTATTCATTTCTGACTCTAATGGAGGCTTGTCCGTCTCGGAATCCTTTGGCTGATCGCTTTTGTTCTCTAATTGGCATCAATGCAACTTTGAAGCAATCCATAGATCTGGTCCGCAAATGCTATTAACTTAAATCGCTATCCTTTTTGTGTCGATTACTTGGTCATGGGAAACCGTCCAATGATCCTTTGTTAATGATAGCCATCACAAAGCAGTCTTTTGCATCTGAGGCAAACAATCTTTAAACCCTTTTGGAAAATGGCAGTTCATCGGGCGATCGTTACCTTTTGACAGCTTCAAGAATTCCTTGCCCTTTTAAGGAATTGCTTTACTTTGCCGACAACGGCATGGTTCGACTGATCCTAATTTCTTTAGCATAAACAAAGCATTTCTGCATTCCTTAAACCTCTTTTTTGAGCGATTACCATCTTTTGAATTCTTTACCTCAGGAAAGGTTTGTATTGCCAAAGAGGTGTCGCAACCTGTCGACTAATTGGTTCTAACTCTTGGCCATTGCCTAAATTGATAATGCTACCTACCACTGGGCACAAACTTGTTAGTGTCCACAGGTCGACTAATTGAACCTAACTCTTGGTCATTGCCCAACTTGAGAATTTCAGTCAAACCCCGTCCACTAGATCCTGAAGTTGGCAATCCAGTGTATGACTTTGAATTTCGCTGCATGGTGGCTTACTTTACCACCGCACTTGAAATTCGTAATAAGTACTTATTACGGTAAATTTAATTAATCTGATATATGAAAAACACGTCCGATCAGTTCGACCGTTGAATGCAGATGCCACCTAAGAGGGTATAAACCACTACTCACAAACTTGATAGTGTCAACAGGTTAACTAATTGGATCTAACTCTTGGCTATTGAACAAATTGATAACTTCAGTCGAAACCCATCCACTGGGCTCTGAAGTTGGCAGCCCAGTGGATGACTTTAAATTTCGCTGCATGGTGGCTTAATCTAGCACCACATTTGAAATTCATAATAAGTACTTATTACGGTAAATTTAATTAATGCGATTTATGAAAAACACGTTCGTTCAGTTCGACCGTTGAATGCAAATGCCACCTAAAAGGAGATACACCACAGCTCACAAACTTGTTAATGTCACTCTGAACTGGAATTGAACCAACGATCATGGTATACTCACTTTTGCAACACGGATTGCTTTGTTTCGCCGACAATGTTCTTGGGTCGACCGATCCTAATTTCTTTCGAATAAACAAAGCATTTCTGTGTTCCTTGAACCCCTTTCTTGAGGGATTACCACCTTTTTATGACGTTACCTTGGGAAAAGTACGACATGCCAAAGAGGTGTCGCAATCTGTCGACCCGTCTACAGGTCGAAACATTGGGTCTAACTCTTGGTCATTGACCAAATTAGTAACTTCAGTCGAACCCCGTCCATTGGGCTCTGAAGTTGGCAGCCCAGCGGATTACTTTAAATTTCGCTGCATGGTGGCTTAATGTAGCACCACATTTGAAATTCGTAATAAGTACTTATTACGGCAAATTTAATTCATCCGATATACGGTTCTACGGTTGAAAGCCAAATGCCATCTAAGAGGGGATAAACCACTACTCACAAACTTTTAGTGTCACTCTACACTGGGATTGAACCCATTACCATTGCAAATTGAATAGCAACTGTTTGGCTCGCTGATAACGCTTAGAGAGCGGCCATCAGCTGCACAACCGGTGATGATATACCTAAAATTTAAAATTACTTTGGGGACCAAGGTCAAAGTACAATTAACGAAAGTTTTTTCTTTGGTACAGAATTTTTAGCTTTATCCCTTTGTCCCATTTAGCTTTCACAATATCCCCATGACACAAGCCACTGTTCGAACTTTCTTGACATACGTCAATTGGATAGTGTGGCCTAACAACTTCATTGTAGAGTATATTTCATTATTATACTTTTGTTGCGCGTTCCATCATCTAGCACCACCACCACCACCATGCTGGCATTCTATCATTAGTCTTATTCTCTCCCAGAGAGAATTCAACACGCAGGATATAACAACAAATAGCAGACATTTTAAAATTGCATTGCATGTCAGCGTAATTATGTTGGCATTAGAGTGTTAACAGTTCAAAAATTAACATGTCTGCGGCTGAAATCCTCATACGTAGATTATGCCTATATATGAAAGGGTGTGAAATCATTAGAAAGGCCTGAGGTGTAAAGGCCCTTGTTATAAACATAACGACGTGGAGTGTATACCATAGACGGCTAATATACTAAAGACCACGAAGTGATAACTAAACAAGATCCATAGCGGTGCAAGAAATCGAATATTCATAGTGACTGGCTTAGATCTTAAATGCCATATTACAATTCAATTGAATTACGATCATCCAAAGGCCTTCTTCAACACTAACCTTCTAATACAAAATATCCCTCTACATAAAGCGTAAACACAAAAGTACATCGTAATACCCGTTGTCAATCACACATACATATATACATATGTCGTTAATAAACCCAAGCGAACACCACAAAAACACCAAGCTTATGTACATATGTATGATTAACTCTGTCACATATTACAATTGCCTTGAAAATGAATTGTTTCAGACATGCATATCATATACATACTCTCACCACTGCCATACAACAACCACTTCAACAACAACAGCAACTCATTCAACACTCGCTCATTTGTTAGCAAAATAAGTAAGAGAAATGGTTGTTGAACATTTGGCATATGAGCATGGAAATCAGTAAGAGGCAAGTCATTTTGTTCTAAGAATTATAAATGCACTCATTAGGTGTGAGGGCAAACACATTTAGATGTGTTGCAAGTTTAATTACCATATGAGCCATAGTTTTAGGGCTAACTGAACTTAGATTCTCCAAAGAGCCTATTAAGGCAAGTTGTGAATTTTAAGTTGGAAACTAACAAAGGGAAATTATAATACAAAACTTTATGGTGGAAATTTTTAATAGTACACAGTGGGACTATAATTAGTGTAAAGAAAATTTACATATGTATGTGTGTGAGTGTGATATGAGACACTAAGGATGTAGAAATTTATGAGACTAAAATATTAAATTGATTTTGAAATAATAAAAAAAAAATAATTAAATTAAATTAAATGAAAATTAAATTAAATGGAAATGAAATAAAATGAAATGAAAAGGAAAATGAAATAAAAATGAAATGAAATGAAAATAAAATGAAAATGAAAATAAAATGAAAATAAAAATGAAAATGAAATGAAAATGAAATGAAAATGAAAATGAAATGAAAATGAAATGAAAATGAAATGAAAATGAAATGAAAATGAAATGAAAATGAAATGAAAATGAAATGAAAATGAAATGAAAATGAAATGAAAATGAAATGAAAATGAAATGAAAATGAAATGAAAATGAAATGAAAATGAAATGAAAATGAAATGAAAATGAAATGAAAATGAAATGAAAATGAAATGAAAATGAAATGAAAATGAAATGAAAATGAAATGAAAATGAAATGAAAATGAAAATGAAAATGAAATGAAAATGAAAATCAAATGAAATGAAAATGAAATGAAAATGAAATGAAAATGAAATGAAAATGAAATGAAAATGAAATGAAAATGAAATGAAAATGAAATGAAAATGAAATGAAAATGAAATGAAAATGAAATGAAAATGAAATGAAAATGAAATGAAATGAAAATGAAATGAAAATGAAATGAAAATGAAAATGAAATGAAAATGAAATGAAAATGAAATGAAAATGAAATGAAAATGAAATGAAAATGAAATGAAAATGAAATGAAAATGAAATGAAAATGAAAATGAAATGAAAATGAAATGAAAATGAAATGAAAATGAAATGAAAATGAAATGAAAATGAAATGAAATGAAAATGAAATGAAAATGAAATGAAAATGAAAATGAAAATGAAATGAAAATGAAATGAAAATGAAATGAAAATGAAATGAAAATGAAATGAAAATGAAATGAAAATGAAATGAAAATGAAATGAAAATGAAATGAAAATGAAAATGAAAATGAAAACGAAATGAAAATGAAATGAAAATGAAATGAAAATGAAATGAAAATGAAATGAAAATGAAATGAAAATGAAATGAAAATGAAAATGAAAATGAAATGAAAATGAAATGAAAATGAAATGAAAATAAAATGAAAATGAATATTAAATGAAATGAATATTAAATGAAATGAAAATGAAAATGAAATGAAAATGAAATGAATATTAAATGAAATGAAAATGAAATGAAAATGAAAATGAAAATGAAATGAAAATGAAATGAATATTAAATGAAATGAAAATGAAATGAAATTAATATAAAATATAAAAAAAAAATTAAATCAAATTAAATTCAAATAATTTATATTAATTTAAATGAATTCAAATAAATAAAATTACTTCACTCCAACAATGTTTGTTTTCTGTTTATTAAATTTTATATAATCACCCAGAAATCATTCGTCTCCCACTTTTATTGTATATGAATATTTTATTAAAAATAATTGCTACCTTTTAACATGACAATCTCTTTGGTTTTTGTCATATGCCCTTTTGACTTAAGCTTAAAGAACAGCACATATATTTTACAAAAACATATAATTAGGCATATATACACACAATGTCTACTTAACTTAAGCCTACTTTTCAGCTTTAAAATAAATTTTTTCTCTCCAAATTCATTATTTTGATTGCTATTGAAATGGCCAACTGGAAAAAAAACCAATCATTTAATACATAATGTTTTTTTATTCATTATTGCTGTACAAAGTAATTAATATCATTTGCCATTGGCATGGATTTCACTCAATCCATGGATGTTTGATTTGTATTGTTAGGGAGTATATGTGTTGAAAATCACTACGAGTGCATATAAAAATTCAGATATTTATGAAATAAGCTTATTATTGCCATGATTAAATAACTGTAACGGTTTTTTTTTTTGTTTAAATTCTTATCATAATAATCAAAAGCAAAAAAAAAATGTTTCTCATTTTCTGGCTATTTAATAATTTAAGCAAAAATGGCTTTAAAATTATTATGGAGACAATAAAAGGAAATTGATGTTTTAATATAAATTTCAATGGATATAACATTAATAACCATAGGAAAGAAGCAATTTAAAATCAAAGTGTAATAACTTGGATCTGCTAGTTTTCATAATAATAATTGGAAAAGGATTGCAGTGATCTGACATATTATCAACTAAGTATGAAAGAAAATACAATTTAAAAAGATCACATGGATGATATGGATGTTAAAAAATATGTAGATAATATAGACCAATTAAATGTGTAATATTAGCAAATAATTCATTCATCCTAAATGCATGCTTTAAATTAAAAAAACATGGAAGCTTAAGATATGGTTATATTTTGGAAATATCATCCTTTTGTCTTATAATAAAATATAAAAATTTATAAAATATACAAAAATGTCATTACACAAATTAATAAAAATACCTGTAAGAGAAACCAATAATTGGACATTCTATATGACAGCTTGAATATGCTCACCTCAGAATTCAATTTCATTTTTTTTTTGCATGCAAGTGTTAACATGTTACAAAAATTTTAAAAAATGATTACTTTTTAACATGTAAATAAAAATAATTAAATATTTACATAAATTGCATGCATGCACACATTGTAAATTATACAAATATATCAATTTTTCCCAATATCTCATGTTTATTTAAAAACATGCCAACGGGTGAATAAAATAAAGAATAACTTAAGCCACATTTGTTGCATTTTGTTTGTCCGAGGGATTGATGGCCATGTATTAAAATAAATATTGATCAATACAAATGCCAGATACTATAGACATAAAATGTAAATCTTTCAGAATAATAGGAAAGGTCGGCCAGAGGTATAAACATGATATTGGATAATTTCTTGAATGTTTTTTTTTTTTTTTTTTTAAATTTTATTAGCAAAGAAACCTCAATTAAAAAGGGTTCTAAATAACAGAGTTACATTTACAAAACTTATGCCATTTTTGTTCACTTTAATACATATTTATAATTTTTATAATGTATAATTTTTATTTTACTTAAATTCTATGACCAACTACGTGCCTTTTTTTTAACCAATGACTAAATAAATACGTGTTCGATTTAATGTTTACCGAATACCACAACTACCACATTTGTATTGTTTTTTAAGTACATATATATATATATATATATATATATATATATATATATATATAATATATATATATATATATATATATATATAAATATATATATATATATATATATATATATATATATATATATATATATATATATATATATATATATATATATATATATATATATATATATATATATATATATATATATATATATATATGTTAATTAAATTGCATCTATGCAAATTTAGTTAAGGCTTGCATTTTAATAAAAAAAGCTGATTTTTTATTAAAATTAAAAAAAAATATATGGACTAGTAAATTTTTGTAAATATATTGGATAATATTTATAAATATATAATCCTTAGTAAATGTTGTATCCTAATAAATTCAACAAATGCTTGTGATGCATTATTATATTATATTATATTATATTAGCCATAAGCATGTATGGGCTTTTACTGTCAGAACAATATCTACAATTTTATATCATATGGACAAAGGCAAACAAAAAAACGAAACAAACACAACAACAATATACAAAAAAAAAAAAAAAAAAAAAAAAAACAAATAACTAATTAAATTAAGCAGAAAATATTTTTAAAATAAATAACAATAGCATTCTATAAACTCTGCATTTAAACGGGTGAGCTATGTTTTTGACAGCAAATTAAAGCATACTTTTAGGAGTGCCTCATGGCATTGCTATTAAATTGTTATGTTTTTATTATAACCTAACATACTTGTTGTTCACATTTTCCTGCTTTAAACAACACACATAAAGGGTATTTCATTAGCAACACTAATAGCCTGAAAGCAAATGTATTTTATATTTTAATTAAAGCCAAAAACTGTCTCAATGGCATTTAATAATAATTGCATTGTGAGTGTAGAAAATTAAAATTTGAAAAAAAAACAACACAAAAATATATTCATAAAAAAATATATTCAAAATAGCTATTGCAGCTTTAATTGAGAATAGTCATTGACCATATTTTAAAGCCAGGAGGAAAAATCACAAATATCTTATAAGCTTTAAAAAAAAATATCTTATAAGCTATAAAAAAAAAACAAACATTGTTTTTTTGCAGTATGTGGTTACTTAGAGCTGTAAATGAGGTATAATAAGTCTTCGGAAAATTGGAAAAAATTGTGTTCATATAGCGATTGCAGATTTATATTGAAAATAGTCATATGAATTATTTTAAAATCAAGAGGCCAAATCACAATTATCAAAAGTGATAAAATTAAATATTTATAAATTATATATTGTTGTTTGTACAAACTGTTTACTTATTATCCTTCATCTTTTCTTTCTTTCTAGGTAAGCAATCAAATACGCATTATACATAATACAATAATTTTGACTTTCAATTGGTGAGTAAACAAACTTTATAAAAAAAAAACTACCAAGAAAAGTCTAAAGTCGGACAGGGCTGACTATATTATACCCTGGATCGCTTTGTAGATCTACATTTTCGATAGCATCCAACTACTTCAAATTTAAAAATATGAGAACTATTTAAATTTAACGGAATTTTAGGAGACTGAGCATTACCGAGTTATGGGTCGAAATTTGCCATGTATATTAAGAATGTTAATTCTGCCTCCATAAATCGGAGTAAACTTTGTCCTATGAGGTTATATGAATCTAAATCGGGCGAAAGAAATATATATGAGAGGTATACCTAAATCTGAACGGATTTCAACCAAATATAGTATACTTTACGACACTATCAATATCAATAGAAAGACGGACGGACTGAAACACGGAAAGGCTAGATCGACTTGGAGGCACTATTGTCACAGTAACTGGAATTGTACCAAATGATAGATTTTTAACTGTTTGGATCTTGTAAAATATTCCTTTCCAACTAAGAGATAAGAGATACACAAAATATCTAAGTAAATAAAAACAGAAATTAAACATTGACAAAATTTCATATAGAAATAAAATTTTAAGAAATTTTTTAAAGGAATCAAGTTTTGAGAAATTTTAAATATAAATAAATTTTTGAGAAATTTTCTGTAGAAATAAAATTTTGACAAAATTTTCTATAGAACAAAAATGCTGATTAATTATACCCTGCGCCACACTGTGGTGGGTATTATAAGTTAGTGCATATGTTTGCAACACCCAGAAGGAGACGAAATAGACACATGGCAAAAATTCTCAGGGTGGGCTCCTGTGACGATATAGCCATGTCCGTCTGTCCGTGAACACATTTTGTGTAATCAAAGTCTTGGTCGCAGTTTTAGTCCAATCGACCTCAAATTTGGCACAAGTATGTGTCTTGGCTCAGTATAGATCCCTATTGATTTTGGAAGAAATCGGTTCAGATTTAGATATAGCTTCCATATATATCTTTCGCCCGATATGGACTAATACGGTCCCAGAAGCCAGAGTTTTACCCCAATTTGGTTGAAATTTTGCACTAGGAGTACAATTAGTAGTGTAGTCACGTGTGCCAAATTTTATTGAAATCGGTTCAGATTTAGATATAGCTCCCATATATATCGTTCGCCCGATTTACACTCATATGACCACAGTGGCCAATCTTTTACTCCGATTTAATTGAAATTTTGCACTAGGAGTACAATTAGTAGTGTAGTCACGTGTGCCAAATTTTATTGAAATCGGTTCAGATTTAGATATAGCTCCCATTATATATCGTTCGCCCGATTTACACACATATGACCACAGAGGCCAATTTTTAACTACGATTTAGTTGAAATTTTGCACAGGGAATAGAATTGGCATTGTAGCTATGCGTGCCAAAGTTGGTTGAAATCGGTTCAGATTTAGACATGGCTCCCATATATAGCTTTTGCCCGATTTACACTCATTAGACCACATAGGCCAATTTTTAACTCCGATTTAGTTGAAATTTTGCACAGGGAGTAGAATTAGCATTGTAGCTATGCGTGCCAAATTTGGTTGAAATCGGTTCAGATTTAACATAGATATAGCTCCCATATATATGTTTTTCTGATTTCGACAAAAATGGTCAAAATACCAACATTTTCCTTGTAAAATCGCCACTGCTTAGTCGAAAAGTTGTAAAAATGACTCTAATTTTCCTAAACTTCTAATACATATATATCGAGCGATAAATCATAAATAAACCAAGTTTCCTTATAATTGCTTCATATTTAAATGTTTCCCATATATATACTAACATTGTGTTCCAACCTAGTGCATTAGCCGACTTAAATTTTGAGTCTATAGATTTTGTAGAAGTCTATCAAATTCTGTTCAGATCGATTGATATTTAAATGTATGTATTTGGGACAGACCTTTATATATAGCCCCCAACACATTTGACGGATGTGATATGGTAACGAAAATTTAGATCTACAAAGTGGTGCAGGGTATAATATAGTCGGCACCGCCCGACTTTAGACTTTCCTTCCTTTTTTTCTATAGAAATAAAATTTTGACAAATTTTTCTATCGAAAATTTTGTAAAATTTTTATTTCTATAAAAAATTTTGTTTGGACAGAAAAGTTTTTAAAACTGAAATTCTTTCTTTCGTTTTTGTAGAAATAAAATTTGAAAAAATTTTCTATAAAAATAAAATTTTTGACAAAATTTTCTATAGAAATTAGATTTTCACAAAATTATCTATATATACATAATTCTGTCAAAATTTTATTTCTATTGAAAATTTTGTCGAAATTTTATTACTATTGAACATTTTGTCGGAATTTTATTACTATTGAACATTTTGCCAAATTTTATTTCTATAAAAAAGTTTTAGAAATTTTTATTTCTATAGTAATTATTGTCAAAATTTTATTTCTATAGAAATTTTTGTCAAAATTTTATTTCTATAGAAAATTTTTAAAAAATTTTTAAAAATTTTATTTCTATAAAAAAGTTTTAGAAATTTTTATTTCTATAGTAAATATTGTCAAAATTTTATTTCTATAGAAAATTTTGTCAAAATTTTATTTCTGTAGGATTTTATTTCTATAGAAAATTTTGTCAAGATTTTATTTCTGTAGGAAATTTTGTGAAATTTTTATTTCTATAAAAAATTTTGTCAACAATTTATTTCTATAGAAAAATTTTGTCAACATTTTATTTCTATAGAAAATTTTGGCAACATTTTATTTCTATAGAAAATTTTGTCAAAATTTTATTTCTATAGAAAATTTTGTCAAAATTTTATTTCTATAGAAAATTTTGTGAAATTTTTATTTCTATAGAAAATTTTGTCAACATTTTATTTTTATAGAAAATTTTGTCAACATTTTATTTCTATAGAAAATTTTGTCAAAATTTTATTTCTATAGAATATTTTGTCAAAATTTTATTTCTAGAGAAAATTTTGTTAAAAAAATTATTTCTATAGAAAATATTCTCAAAATTGTGTTTCTATAGATAATTTTCTTAAAATATTATTTCTACCGTTATTTGTTGTAAAAATTTCATTTCTATAGAAAATTTGTGAAATATCTCTTAGTTGGAAAGGAATATTCTGAAAAATATACCAAAACTTCAAGAATTCTACTAATTTATTAAACAGTAAAAAAATCTACAATTTTTGATTGAATTATACCAACTGTGGCAACAGTGGTCTTTAATTGAAAAATATTTTGAATGTAATGTATAACAAAGTTTTCACATAAACAGTTGGTAGTTAGTCTAGAAAAGCACCATAAAACGATTGTAACAAATAAAAAATAATAAAACTCCGTCCGGAGAAATGGTTTGTGTACCAAAACAAATCTGATTGGGGTAATTACATACTTTTGAGCTGGGTACCACCAAGTCATTAATCAAATATAATATTGGTTCTCGTATATATTTTGTTCAAGTTCAAATCAGACAAATTCTCTGGTAGATTTTTTAATTTATTAATTAATTTACTCTATATTCCATTTTACATTTTAAACATCTAAATTTTGTGCGAACATCACTTATTTGACAAACACATACATATATAATCATTCTATTAGGCCAATTGTCTAACCTCAGAAAAAAAATTAAAATTTAAATTTGAAAAATATGCACCACAAAGTAGGCAACATATTTTTATTTCATTTTACCACAATAACCACATTTCAGGTACATAATCTACCCAACAATTTCCAAAGATTAGATGATTCTATTAACCAAAAATATAATGCATGGAGAAAGAGAGAGAGAGAGACAAAGAGCGAATGCAAAAAATGCAGACGTTTGGTAAAAAATTAAAATTGTGGGTTTATGGGAATATCCAAAGCGAATACATACTATACTAGATAACATTCCTTTGGTTGTATGCATGCATATGCAGGGGAGTGTGTGTTGAACCACAAAATTGTCATATATGCCACAAAATGTCCAATTACGCGTAATAACAAAACCGCAACATTCTCATTTCATTTTTCAATGTTGGCCGCTTTTACGCATCATTTCAGCATTAGATGTTGCATACAGAGAGGCGCCATACAATATATACATACATACATTGCAAATAAAAATATTCGAGCCTCACAAAAATGTCTATATAAGCAATATTTGTAGCACATATACTCGTATGAGATGCCAAACAAATATAATCATAAAATTCATTGGATTTTCTAGGCCTTCATGAAAATTGGTACTGATGGTAGATGGTGGATCAAATGTAAATATAATTGTTGTGTTGTTTTGAATAAAAATTTCAAATATGTGATACATTTCAAATACTGTGGAATCCATGGTGAGAAAATATTATTTCATATGTATGGTGAAATAGTAATGAAATTGTATTCTGTGCACTGCCATGAATATATGGCAAAATTATGATGCACCATTTTGGTAAAGCTTGACCAAATATGAAAATAAAGCGATACTTTGATTTCATAACATATTTTTAGGCATTTTGTCAAGGGTGTTCCAGCCTTAAAATAAATACCAAAGTTATGACAGGAAAATTTATAGAATACATAAATAATCAATTATGTACAGCGAAGATTTGAAAATATAGGCTATTTTTTAGCGAAATCGTAACAATTTATTAACAATTTGTTAATTTCTTTTATTTTTATAACCTCCACCATAGGATGGGGGGTATACTAACTTTGTCATTCCGTTTGTAACACATCGAAATAAGACCCCATAAAGTATATATATAATCTGGGTCGTGGTGAAATTCTGAGTCGATCTAAGCACGTCCGTCCGTCTGTTGAAATCACGCTAACTTCCGAACGAAACAAGCTATCGACTTCAAACTTGGCACAAGTAGCTGTTATTGATGTAGGTCGGATTGTATTGCAACTGGGCCATATCGGTCCACTTTTACGTATAGCCTAACGACAACCATGCCAAAATTGGTCCATATCGGTCCATAATTATATATAGCCCCCATATAAACTGATCCCCAAATTTGGTTTGCGGACCCTCTAAGAGAAGCAAATTTCATCCGATCCGGCTGAAATTTGGTACATGGTATTAGTATATGGTCTCTAACAACCATATCGGTCCATATCGGTCCATAATTATATAAACCGTTCTCCAGATTTGATCTCCGGAGTCTCTTGGAGAAGCAAAATTCATCCCATCCGGCTGAAATTTGCAACGTGGTGTTAGTATGTGGCCGCTAATAGCCATGTCAAATTTGATCTATAGATATATATAGCCGATCCCCAATAGGACAAAAATTGGTCCATATCGGTTCATAATCATGGTTGCCACGCGAGCCCAAAAATAATTTACCAAAATTTTATTTCTATAGAAAATTTTGTCAAAATTTTATTTCTATAGAAAATTTTTTCAAAATGTTATTCCTATAGAAAATTTTGTAAAACTTTATTTTTATAAAAAATGTTGTCAAAATTTTAATTCTGTAGAGAATGTTGTCAAAATTGTATTTCTATAGAAAATTTTGTCAATATGTTATTTCTATAGAAAATTTTGTCAAAATGTTATTTCTATAGAAATTTTTGTCAAAATTTTATTTCTATAGAAAATTTTGACAAAATTTTATTTCTATAGAAAATTTTGACAAAATTTTATTTCTATAGAAAATGTTGTCCAAATTTTACATCTATAGAAAATGTTGTCAAAATTTTAGTTTGTCAAAATTTTATTTCTATAGAAACTTTTATCAAAATTTTATTTCTATATAAAATTTTGTCAAACTGAATTATATACGTATTTACACCCATTTTACTAAAGCTCATTTACTGTTCCGTTAACTAACCAACTTTTAAAACCGTATTATGCCAGTTAGGAACTTAACTGACGAAATTTTTTCAGTTAAAGTTAACTGGAGAGAACATATTTTCAATTTACTTTCTGTTAACTGGCAGTTAAAGCCTAACTGAGCTACATGAAAATGGCCGTTAATCGTATTAATTTTTAAGTGTAATATATACTACATATGGACTACCTTGCAATTTAGAAGACGGTGTTAGGAAGTTTTAAGATACCTTGCCATCGGCAATTGTCACCGCAACCCAAGTAATTCGATTGTGGATGACAGTCTTCAGTAGAAGTTTCTATGCAATCCATTGTGTAGGGTACATAAGCTTCAGCCTGGCCGAACTTACGGCCGTATATATTTGTTTTTCTTCAGTTTTCCCACTATGTAAAAATATTTCGTTTGCTTGGCTCTGTAATAATTTAATTTTTGCTACATCTCAAATATAATGAAAAATTAATTAAAGTGTGAATTATCACCGTGAAAATCTGTGGACCCAAATGTTTTTTTTTTATAACCTGCGCCACACTATTTATGCATATGTTTGCAACACCCAGAAGGAGACGAGCTAGACACATGATGTCTTTGGCAATAATGGTTATCACTGCTGGCAGAAATAATGTACAAAAATATGGAGCAAATTTTACCAAAAAACTAGCAAACCAACAAATCTTATTTTGCACAATTTTACATAGAAAATTTTGTCAAAATTGTATTACTATAGGAAATTTTATCAAAATTTTATTTGCTGTAGAAATAAAATTTTGACAAAATTTTCTATAGACAAGATTTTCAAAAAATATTCTATAGAAATAAAAGTTTCTAAAAATGTTCTATAGAAATAAAATTAAAAAAAAAATTCTATAAGCTTTTAACAAAATTTTCTATAGAAATAAAATTTTGACAAAATTGTCTATAGAAATAAAATTTTGACAAAATTGTCTATAGAAATAAAATTTTGACAAAATTTTCTATAGAAAAGATTTTCAAAAAATATTCTATAGAAATAAAAGTTTCTAAATATGTTCTATAGAAATAAATTTTTTAAAAAATTTTCTATAAACTTTTAACAAAATTTTTTATAGTAATAAAATTTTGACAAAAATTTCTATAGAAATAAAATTATGACAAAATTTTCTATAGAAATAACATTTTGACAAAATTTTCTATAGAAATAAAATTTTGACAAAATTTTCAATAGAATTAAAATTTTGACTACATTCTCTATAGAATTAAAATTTTGACAAAATTTTCTATAGAAATAAAATTTTGACAAAATTTCTAAAAATGTTTTATGGAAATAAAATTTTTAAAAAAAATTTCTATAAACTTTTAACAAAATTTTCTATAGAAATAAAATTTTGACAAAATTTTCTCTAGAAATAAAATTTTGACAAAATTTTCTATAGAAATAAAATTTTCCAAAAATTTTCTATAAAAATAAAATTTTCAAAAAAATTTCTATAAAAATAACATTTTCAAAAAAAGTCTTTAGCAATAAAATTTTGACAAAATTTTTTATACACATAAAATTTTGGCAAATTTTTCTTTAAAAAAATTTCTTTCTATAGAAATTACTTTTGCGACAGGGTATTTAGTTGATATTACTATCTCTTGCCATCTAAGAAAAACAAGTTGTACGTTTTATCACTTTTAGTAGAGGGGATCTTTATTTGTGAATGACTATCTACCCAACGTATAAATAACAAAATTATTAAATAAAATTACTTATACGCAAGGGTGTCGAGTAGCTATTATTATTGGTCATACGCACCATAGTCCCTCATCTAAAAGAACAAAAAACAAAGATCTGCATATTATCACTTTTAGTTATGGCATTTAAATAGTGAAAAGCTTTTAATTCTTTGCATATATATATGCATGTTTTGAAATTCAATTATTCTTCGCCTACCCTGATGCCTACCTCCTCTTTTTTTGAAACATTTGCCTTATTTATCCCAAATGCTCAATAGCACATTCTCATTAGCATAATAAACCAGCTCTTAGAGCAAAAGAGATTACCCCAAACAAATGCATTATCATTTCATTTCTCCTTCCTAACAACTTTTCTTAGATATTCTTGCTTTCTTGGAAAAAAAAATGTACGAAGAAGGCACAAAAAAAAACTCAAGTCATAATTTTATTCCTTATTGTCCTTAGCACAGATTTGCCAGTGAGTATCCTGGGTCTAACCAAAGAAACTGAGAAGACCACTTGACTAGTTTTTCTGGCTCTTGCATACTCATGGGCGTTGTGTGTATTTAAATTGCTGTTTAAATATCAATTTGCTTGGCGATGAAAGAATACCAGTCAAACCTTAACCCTATGCGACAGGGGAGGAGAAAAAACAAAAGCTTTTCAATTTACTTTTGAAAGATGAAGAAAACGAAAGATGAAAATCGCCCGAGGATTGGAAAATGTATATGTACTCTTATGACAGACCATTCAAATTTCCGTCGTTTTTTTTTCTGTGTGAGCTCTACTTCAACTACCAAGTGGATGGATGGGCAAGTCTGCCCAATAGCCTTTTAAGAAATATGATGCTATGGGATTCTTTATTTTTTTACATTCGCAGGTTTCTTTTTTCCCCCTCTCTACCCATACCCCTTTAAATATTTGTGCAATGCAAAGGCAAAAAAAATGAAAAACACAGATGACATGTCCTTTTGTGTTATGGCTTAAACGTACCGAAATTCCAGAAAACAAAAAAAAAAAAGAAAGAAAACTGAGAAGGCCCAAGAAAAACGAAAATTCCCCAAGATTGAGTAAGAGAAAATGGGTTCTTTAGTGATTGTTTAAAGGCGGAAAATTCTCAAGTACTGGTGGCAAGATTCGAGTTACGTTAAAACTCTGTAGAGATGGCGGGAGGGGAGGGCTAAAGACCTCAGCAAAAAAAAAAGAGCTGTAGCAAACGAAGCATAAACTGAAGAGGCTGAAATCTTACTCACATTTTTATTTATTAATTTTTTTCTCCGTTTGGTTTCATCCACATTCGTCATCATTTTGGCGAGGGTGGTTACCAAAAGGAGGTGTAGTTGCTTGAAGTCTTCGTCATCATCTGCCTTACAACAATTGTTATGTTTGCATATTTTTTTTTTTTGCTTTTTTCTCATTTGCCTTCTTTCAGTTCTGCCTACTTGTTTTTTTTTTTCTTTTTTTTGTCCTACCGATTTTGGTCGTTGGCTTCAGCATCATTTACTTACCCCTTGTCACCCATCTCCATCATTTTTTGTCCTTTCTTATTATTGGTTTCAAGTATTTTAAGGAATTTGTATTGTAAACGGATCTTTTGTTATAGCAACAGCCACAAACAGCTTCTCCAAGTGGTTAAGGAGAGAAGCATCCCCAGCTACCAAGTACCATTACCAAGAGTAGTGACTGAGTTCAGCGGGATTGAAAGGTATTCCTTTAACAAAGGGCAAGGGGTTTAAGAGATACTACTTTTCAATCCATCCTACCACCCATACTCTCCTGCGTAGCATCTTAGCCCAAAAGGAAGCAAATTTATTTATGAAAATTGCTCTAAGATGCTTATCCTTGGTAACCAGCGACTACCATTATTATTTTTATTACTTATTTGCTTTTAATATATCAACCTTTCACGACAGATGGAAATGGAAGATAGACGGACATATTTGCAGACAAAGTGCCAGAGACAAACTTCCAAGCATTGTTGCTTTTAGCCTTGAAACGGATGTCGACCGGAATCAGTTGTCTCTGTATTTTAACTTTGATATTTGAATATCAATAATTTCTTTAGTTTCTTTTTTTTTTTTTTTTTTGGTATCTTCTACTCCTTCTAACTGACTTCGTTTACTCCAAGAATTTCTTATTGTTTTCTTTATTATCATTTTCTTGTGTCAATATGACTGACCCTGGATGTTATTGGAAAAATGTTGATTTTTTTTTGTTTATCGTAAAAAAAATGGTTGGTCTTTGTTTTTATGACTTCCACTACTATAAATTTCCGTTCTCTCTCCCCCCCCCCCCCCTCAAAAAAAGGGAATACCAAAAAGAAAAGATGGAAAATGTCAAGAGGTATTCATATTTCTTGGCAAATATTAAAATCGTTATCTGTCACCTTGTAATTGTCAAGTGGGTATACCCTTATCTGCATAATCAAAATTTTGATATATGGAAAAATATTTAAACCAAATCGATTTTCTATAAACCCAATCAACGTGGCAATACAAAATTTGCTCCCTTCTTCAAACAAATTTTATATAAACTTAATTAAAGTTCATTGAAAAACACCACCCCTTAAAGTATGCAATAAAAAATATATTTACTGAAATAAATCTGTACACTGGACCAATCTGTGGAAAAGGACATTATAAAATAAGTTCATATGTTTGCAACACTCAGAAGAAGAAACGTTAGACAAATGAAGTCTTTGGTAATAACGCTCAGGGCCGAACCCTGAGTACATCTAGCGATGTCCTTCTGTGTATCAACACTTTTTTGTAAACAAAGCCAAGATCGCAGTTTTAGTTCAATGGAATTCAATTTTGGTACAAGTATGTTTTGTCGGACAGAAAAGAACACTATTTTCAAAGAAATCGGTTCAGATTTCCAACACCCAGATGAAGACGAGGTAGTCTTTGATATTAATGATCCGGGCAGGCCCCCCAGTCGATTCGCCTGTCATTCTGTTTGCGAACACGTTTTTTTAATCAAAGCTAAGTTCGCAGCTTTTGTTCCATCAACTTCAAATATGACACAAGTATGGGTTTAAGGTCAGAATATAAGTATATTGATTTTTAAAGAAATCGGTTCAGATTAATATATAGCTCTCGTATATATTCTTCGATCGATATGCACTTATATTGCACCAACAGCCATAGTTTAACTCTGATTGGCTTCAAATTTTGCACAATGAATACAATAAATGGGCTCGTCAAATGTGCTAAATTTGATTGAAATCAAATCAAATTTTTAATATAATATACTTTTTAATATATATCTTTTGTCCGATTTACTACTACACAAAGTTTTATTTCGATTGACTTGTAATTTTCACAGGGGGAGAATTTATATTTTAACTATGCGTGGCAAAAATTTTGCCCAGAGTAGAATTAATATTTTAGCTATGCTTGCCAAATTTTGGAAGAAACCTGTTCAGTTTTAAATATAGCTCCCATATATACTTTTCGACCGATAGGCGCTTATATGGCCCAGAAGCACACTCGCCACATTTGGTAGAATTCTACCAAATATGGTAGATTTATTACTGTTTATTAGATTGGTAGAATTCTGACCAAGTTTTCTATATAAATACATTTATGACAAAATTTCCTGTACAAATAAATGTTTGACAGAATTTTCTGAAGAAATAAAATTTTGACAACATTTTCTATAGAAATAAAATTTTGTGAATTTTGTTCTCCATAGAAATACAATTCTGACCAAATTTTCGATAGAAGTAAAATTTTGACCAAATTTTTTATAGATAAAAAATTGAACAAGTTTTCTATAGAAATAAAATGTTGAAAAAAAAATCTATAGAAATAAAATTTAGACCAAACTTTCTTTAGACATAAAACTTTGACCAAATTTTCTTGAGACATACAGTTTTGAGAAAACTTTCTACAGATATAAAATGTTGAAAAAATTCTATACAAATAAAATGTTGACCAAATTTTCTATAGAAATTTTGACCAAACTTTCTACAGATATACAATTTTGACCAAATGTTCTATAGAAATAAAATTTTGACAAAATTTTCTATAGCTATAAAATCTTAACTAAATTTTCTATAGAAATAAAATTATGACAAAACTTTAATAGCAACAATAATGACAAAATTTTTTACCGAAGTAAAATTTTGACAAAATTGTCTATAGAAATAAAATTTTTAAAAAATTTTTTATATAAACAATATTTTGTGAGCATTTTCTATAGAAATAAAATTTTGGCCAAATTTTCATTAGACATAAAATTTTGAGAAAAAAATTCTATAAAAATAAAGTTTTGACAAAATTTTCTATAGAAATAAAATTTTTACCAAAATTTTCTATAGAAATAAAATTTTGACCAAATTTTTTATAGACACAAAATTTTGGGAAAATTTTTCTACAGAAGTAAATTTTGAAAATAAAATTTTGTGAATTTTGTTCTCCATAGAAATACAATTCTGACCAAATTTTCGATAGAAGTAAAATTGACAAAATTTTCTATAGAAATAAAATTTTTACCAAAATTTTCTATAGAAATAAAATTTTGACCAAATTTTTTATAGACACAAAATTTTGGGAAAATTTTTCTACAGAAGTAAATTTTGAAATAAAATTTTGTGAATTTTGTTCTCCATAGAAATACAATTCTGACCAAATTTTCGATAGAAGTAAAATTTTGACCAAATTTTTTATAGATAAAAAATTGAACAAGTTTTCTATAGAAATAAAATGTTGAAAAAAAAAATCTATAGAAATAAAATTTAGACCAAACTTTCTTTAGACATAAAACTTTGACCAAATTTTCTTGAGACATACAGTTTTGAGAAAACTTTCTACAGATATAAAATGTTGAAAAAATTCTATACAAATAAAATGTTGACCAAATTTTCTATAGAAATTTTGACCAAACTTTCTACAGATATACAATTTTGACCAAATGTTCTATAGAAATAAAATTTTGACAAAATTTTCTATAGCTATAAAATCTTAACTAAATTTTCTATAGAAATAAAATTATGACAAAACTTTAATAGCAACAATAATGACAAAATTTTTTACCGAAGTAAAATTTTGACAAAATTGTCTATAGAAATAAAATTTTTAAAAAATTTTTTATATAAACAATATTTTGTGAGCATTTTCTATAGAAATAAAATTTTGGCCAAATTTTCATTAGACATAAAATTTTGAGAAAAAAAATTCTATAAAAATAAAGTTTTGACAAAATTTTCTATAGAAATAAAATTTTTACCAAAATTTTCTATAGAAATAAAATTTTGACCAAATTTTTTATAGACACAAAATTTTGGGAAAATTTTTCTACAGAAGTAAATTTTGAAATAATTTTCAATAGAAATAAAATTTTGACAAAATTTTCTATAGTAATAAAATTTTGATAAAATTTTCTATAAAAATAAATTTTTGACAAAATTTTCTATAGAAATAAAAGTTTGACAAAATTTTCTATTGAAATAAAATGTTGACAATTTTTTCTATAGAAATAATATTTTGACAACATTTTGTATAGAAATAAAATTTTGACCAGAATTTCTATACACATAAAATGTTGACCAAATTTTCTATAGAAATAAAATTTGACCAAATTTTTAATTAAATAAATAAATAAAAATTGTGAAAAAATTTTCTATAGATATAAAATATTGACCAAGTTCTCTATAGAGATACAATTTTGAAAAAGTACTCAATATAGAAGTAAAATTTTGACAAAATTTTCTATAGAAATAAAATTTTAACCAAATTTTCTGTAGACATAAAATACAATTTTGAACAACTTTTCTACTGACATAAAATTTTGACCAAATTTTCCATAGAAATAAAATTTTGACCAAATTTTCTATAGAAATGAAATTTTGAAAAATTTTATATGGAAATAAACATTTGACAAAATATTCTATAGAAATAAAATGTTTACCAAATTTTCTATAGAAAAAAATTTTTTGAAATAATTTTCTATAGAAAAAAAATTTGAAAACACAATCTATAGAAATGAAAGCTATAATCGTAAAAACATTTGCAATCCAAGGGATATTTATACACCCATAACGGAGGGATCACTCATTCATTCGAAGAATAAACATTTTTTATTGCTAAGATTTTATTTAACTTTTGCTGTGCTAAATGGAATATTTTTATACCCTCCACCAAAGGATATATATATATATATATATATATATATATATATATATATATATATATATATATATATATATATATATATATATATATATATATATATATATATATATATATATATTCTGGGTCGTGGTGAAATTCTGAGTCGATCTAAGCATGTCCGTCCGTCTGTTGAAATCACGTTCATTTTCCAACGAAAGTTGAAACTTGGCACAAGTAGTTGTTATTGATGTAGGTCGGATGGTATTGCATATGGGCCATATCGGACCACTTTTACATATAGCCTCCATATAAACCGACGCTCAGATTTGGATTGCGGAGCCTCTTGGAGGAGCAAATTTCATCCGATCCGTCTGAAATTTAGTACATGGTGTAACTATATGGCCTCTAATAACTATGCAAAAATTGGTCCACATCGGTCCATAATTATATATAGCCCCATATAAACCGATCCCCCGATTTGGCTTGCGGAGCCTCTAAGAGAAGCACATTTCATCCGATCCGGCTGAAATTTGGTACATGGTGGTAGTATATGGTCTGTAACCACCATGCAAACTTTGGTTCACATCGGTCCATAATTATATATAGCCCTCATATAAACCGATCCCCAGATTTGACCTCCGGAGCCTCATGGATGAGCAAAATTCATCCGATTCGGTTGAAATTTGGTACATGGTGTTAGTATATGGTCTCTAACAACCATGCAAACTTTGGTTCACATCGGTCCATAATTATAAATAGCCCTCATATAAACCGATCCCCAGATTTGACCTCCGGAGCCTCATAGATGAGCAAAATTCATCCAATTCGGTTGAAATTTGGTACGTGGTGTTAGTATACAGTATCTGACAACCATGCAGGAATTGGTCCACATCGGTCCATAATTATATGCAGCCCCCATATAAACCGATCCCCAGTTTTGACCTCCGGAGCCTCTTGGAAGAGCAAAATTCACCGGATCCGGTTGAAATTTGGTACGTGGTAAAATTTGGTACATTGCGCTAGTATATGGCCGCTAACAACCATGCCAAAATTGGTCCATATCGGTATATAGTTATATATAGCCGATCCCCAAAAATAAGCTACCAAAATTTTATTTCTATAGAAAATTTTGTCAAAATTTTAGTTCTATAGACAATTTTGTTAAAATCTTATTTCTATAGAAAATTTTGTCAAAATTTTATTTCTATAGAAAATTTTGTCAAAATTTTATTTCTATAGAAAATTTTGTCAAAATTTTATTTCTATAAAAAATTTTGTTACAATTTTATTACTATAGAAAATTTTGTCAAAATTTTATTTCTATAAAAAATTTTGTTACAATTTTATTACTATAGAAAATTTTGTCAAAATTTTATTACTATTGAAAATTTTGTCAAAATTTTATTACTATAGAAAATTTTGTCAAAATTTTATTACTATAGAAAATTTTGTCAAAATTTTATTACTATAGAAAATTTTGTCAAAATTTTATTACTATACAAAATTTTGTTAAAATTTTATTACTATAGAAAATTTTGTCAAAATTTTATTACTATAGAAAATTTTGTCAAAATTTTATTACTATACAAAATTTTGTTAAAATTTTATTACTATAGAAAATTTTGTCAAAATTTTATTACTATACAAAATTTTATTTCTATATAAATATGTTTCTATGCAATTCATGGTGGAGGGTACATAAGATTCGGCCTGGCCGAACTTACGGCCGTATATACTTGTTTTTTTTTTTTTTTGTTTTGTGTAAATGGCCCAATTTTACCTATAATTCTAATACGTATGTATCGCCCTATAAATCATAAATGCGTTCATATGATATTCCTTAAAAAAGGCTCTAGATTTAAACATTTCTCATATTTTTTTTACTAACCGTGTCTTCAAGCAACAATTTCATATTTGTATGATTTATTGTAGCCGCCTTAAATTATGCAAAGTTTTTTTTTTTATAGGAATTTTTATCGATATGCAAACCAGTTTTTATTATAATAATTAGAAGTTTAGACTTTTAGATTAATCCATGGGATTACAAAATTTTAACTATTATTCAATAATAGTGGAAAAAAATATTATTTTATTGACAACTAAATTTGTAAAGCGACAATTATTTATTAAAAGTAAATTATAATATTAAATATTGTTTTTTATTTATATTAAAACAGTCTAATAGAAATGTAAAAAAAGGAATTTAAGAATTTTAGATTAAACTATGGGGTTACAAAATTTAAATAAAAATGATCGTATTATTCCATAATAGTGGGAAAAATATTGTTTTATTGATTAAATATATTATCACCATTAAATGTGCAAAAAAAAAACAAATTATATTATGTATTAAGTAGAAGTAATTCATGATATTAGATATTGCGTTTTATTTATATTAAAACATTTTAATAGAAATGAAAAAAAATGGGATCATGAAGATCCCATACATTGATATTCATATTTGTTTATTATTATTTCTTTTTTTTTGTAATTTTTTAATAAGAAACTTAAAAAAATATGTAAATAAATTACCCAGATATTTCACTTTATTGTTCCTATCCACAATTTTAAGGCGTTTTTGTCAACCGTTACTCTCAGTACGAGTATTTTGTCTCATAAAATAATATCCCTAAAAGTAGGCAATAGATTTTATCTTAAATAAACATAGGACGTAGGCATTTAACATCACATATATATCTCTATAGATAATTACTTTGAAACATGCCAAATCTAACAAATGGTCATACCCTATTGGCATCCGATTTTTTGTTTTTGTTATATCATCCCACATCATTGAATCATGCAAATTTATTCCTAAATCTTTAGCATACAAAACATATTTTTCTTCAGCTTCCTTCAAATTTAAAGCAAAAAACCCAAACCAAAAGAACTAAACACGACACCAAGAAATCAGTATTCACATACGCTGCAGGGACGGATAACACAAACTAATACTGTAAATTCCTAACAAATGACACAAAAATCGTTGTATGGCTTATACGGGGTAAGGGGATACAAAGGACAATGCAAGCGAACTACTACTTTTTGGGCCACTATTTGCCAGTGAAGCGTAAAGACTATGCAAGCAATGTCAAAGCATGTGAGACTAGATTTGTTTTTTTTTTTTTTTCTTTCCTTATGCTACGACAAAATTTTGCCATGAATATATTTGCTCAAAAGCCTTAGACAAGTAAAGCAATAAAAGAAAGCACCAAGAACTAAAAACTAAGCCACTGCAAGTCTACTATTACTTAGGAACTGCTACTAACAGTTGGGTCGTTTTTTTTTTAACTTCGTTTACTTATGGAGTCTGTTTTTCCCCATAAACGAGTTTCTGGGTTGGTGTTTTTTTTTTTTTTGTTTTGCTTGATTTTTCGTAGGTCTTGCTCAAAAGATTTATGCATAGTTTGCATACAAAAATACTTGGAAGGCTTAGTTAACCAACCTCATGCTGGCATTTTGTAATCGTAGACTTGTGTTTATTTCGTCTTGATCTGCTTACTTGTGTGTATGCATTGCATACTTTTGGGCATCGTTCAAACGTTCCAAAAAACGGAAGTCTAATAATATATCGAGAAATGATAGAGTACATGTTCATACATAAATATTCATTCGTTTCTGCCAAATGAAGCATACCATTTCGAAGGACTGCAAAGGAAATAGTTTCCCTCCCCCCAAAAAAGGAACTGTTACCATCAATTTGTGTGTGTATGTGTAGGAGTGGAATTTTTTCTATTTGCTTACTTACTTTCTTTCGATTGATATGCATTTGCAAATGTAATGTGGCATGTTAAAAGATTTTCATTTTGTTGTTTTTTTCTTTCTCTCAATGGTCTATCGTCTTTCTAACGTCCATATCTCCATACCCTGTTTCCAAATTAAATTGCTTAAGGAAATGATAAACGGATGTTGAATAAGAAGAAATTTATATATATTGACCGAGTACATATACTAGTGTTTCAATGTAGCGAGGATAATTTAATAGAGTTATAAATTCGATCACAATCAGAAATCAAATAAATTTTTGAATCACATGATGACAAATATCTATTAGACATTAAGGGGAGAGGTATTTTGGAAAAAAAACTTAATTGTTTTAAAGAAGAAAAATCAAATCAAATATATATTTTATGAGAAATTGGAATATAATTAGCAAATCCGTAATATGAATAATACGATCATTTGTTAACATATTGTAATACCATGGATTAATCTACAACTCTTAAATTATAAATCATAATAAAGACTGAAGTGAATAAATCTACATTTCTATGCTTTAAAAAAAAAATCTTATAGAAATCTTTGCATAATTTAAGGCGGCTACAATAAATCATTCAAATATTAACCCCCATATGCAGAATACTTCAAGCCTACTTTTGCCATATAAATTCATTCGATAAACTGTCAATAAATTGTTTTGCATATGGGCATAAATTTTTATCCTAAACACAATTATATATTAAGAAAATCATATGACAGATGTTATCTTAATGCCTGTAGAAAATGAATCTCAAACAAGTATATACGGCCGTAAGTTAGGCCAGGCCGAATCTTATGTACCCTCCACCATGGATTGCGTAGAAACTTCTACGAAAGACTTTTATCCACAATCGAAATAATTGGGCTGTGGTATCTTATAACTTTTTAACATCGTTTTCTAAATTGTGAGTTAGTCCATACGTGGTATATATTAGACAAAAAAAGTTATGTATTTATGTTACTTTTTACGCGGTACGTAGAGAGCCAGAATTGAAATATGGGGGTTGCTTATATGAGGGCTATATACAATTATGAACTTGATATGGACCAATTTTTGTGTGATTGGAAATCGATTTATCTGAGGTATATATATAACTATAGACCGATATGGACCTAGTTAGGCATGGTTGTTAACGACCACATACTAGCACAATGTACCAAATTTCAACTCACTCGGATGAAATTTGCTCCTCCAAGAGGCTCCAAAAACGAAATGTCGGGATCGGTTTGTATGGGGCTATATATGATTGTGGACTGATATGGACCACTTTTGGCATGGTTGTTAAATATCATATACGATCACCACGTACCGAATTTCAAGCAGATCGGATGAATTTTGCTTCTCCAAAAGGCACCGGAGGTCAAATCTGGGGATCGGTTTATATGGAAGCTATATATAATTATGGGCTGATAGGAACCAATTCCAAATTTCAACTGAATGGGAAGAATTTTGCTCTTCCAAGGGGCTTTGGAGGTCAAATCTGGGGATCGGTTTATATGGGGCCTATATATAATTATGGACCGATTTCGACCAATTTTTGCATGGGAGTTTGAGGCCATATATTAACACCACGTACCAAATTTCAACTGAATCAGATGAATTTTGGTCTTCTAAGAGGCTCCGGAGATCAAATCTGGTGATAGGTTTATATGGGGGCTATATATAATTATGAACCGATGTGAACCAATTTTTGCATGGTTGTTAGAGACCATATACTAACACCATGTACCAAATTTCAGCCGGATCGGATGAAATTTGCTTCTCTTAGAGGTCTCGCAAGCCAAATCGGGAGATCGGTTTATATGGGGGCTATATATAATTATGAACCGCTGTGAACCAATTTTTGCATGGTTGTTAGAGACCATATACTAACACCATGTACCAAATTTCGGTTGAAATTTGCTTCTCTTAGAGGCCTCGCAAGCCAAATTTGGGGGTCCGTTTATATGGGGGCTATACGTAAAAGTGGACCGATATGACCCATTTGCAATACCATCTGACCTACATCAATAACAACTACTTATGCCAAGTTTCAAGTCGATAGCTTGTTTCGTTCGGAAGTTAGCGTGATTTCAACAGACGGACGGACGGACGGACATTCTCAGATCGACTCAGAATTTCACCACGACCCAGAATATATATACTTTATGGGGTCTTAGAGCAATATTTCGATGTGTTACAAACGGAATGACAAAGTTAATATACCCCCATCCTATGGTGGAAGGTATAAAAATTCAATTCGCGGTTATCAATCTGTTTGGTAGATTTGTAGACACCATGATATCTTAGTATATTTTGCAAAATATTCCCCTCCAACTAAGATATATTAAAAATTTTATAGAAATACCAGTTTGACAAAATTTTCTATAGAATTAAAATTTTGACAAAATTTTCTATAGAATTAAAATTTTGACAAAATTTTCTATAGAATTAAAATTTTGATAAAATTTTCTGTAGAATTAAAATGTTGGCAAAATTTTCTATAGAAACAAAAAGTTGGCAAAACTTTCTAGAGAAATAAAATGTTGACAAAATTTTCTAGAGAAAAAAAAATTGTCAACATTTTCTATCGAAGTAAATTTTGACAAAATTTTCTATCGAAGTAGATTTTGACAAAATTTCTATAGAAGAAGATTTTGACAAAATTTTCTGTAGAAGTTTATTTTGACAAAATTTTCTATAAATTAAAATATTGTAAAAACTTTCTAGAGAAATAAAATGTTAATAAAATTTTCTAGAGTTAAAAATTTAACAAAATTTTGACAAAATTTTCTATAAAAGTTAATTTTGAAAAAAAAAATTTCTACGGAAGTTAGTATTGACAAAATTGTCAATAGAAGTAAATTTTGACAAAAATTTCTACACAAATAAAAAATTTTCAAAATGTTCTACAGAAAGAAAATGTTGTAAAAATTTTCTATAGAAATAAAATGTTTTCAAAACTTTCAGGAGAAATAAAATGTTGATAAAAGTTTCTGGAGAAAAAAATTGGAAAAATTTTGATTAAAAACTTCAAAATAATTTTTTTTTTTAAATTTTATAGGTTTTTGCTAAAATTTTCTTCAAATTTTGGTAGATTATTTTTGGCACCAGTGGCAACCGTGACTGCAAGATAACGATAAGTACGAAAATGTTTGCAAACCGGAAATGTTTGGACAGACATTTTCGCTGCAGATTTTGAAATGTAATAAAATATAATGGATATGTTCCAAATGGCATACTCATAAAGGCAAATTTTGAAATCGATTCATATACTATGGCTAGATGGTAATTGAACGCTGTATGGGTAAACCTGTTGCATATTTCAACAAAAACATCTAATTGGAATATTTGCATACTTTTAAGCAGACAAAATAATTCCAAACAATAATTTACATATTATTACATTTAATAAGATTAAAATAAAGGAATTGGTATTATTATGTTATTGTAAAGAAAATTTCAGATACCAATCTCCACAAGCCTAACTATACACATATTTCACCGCTAGCTAAGACAAATTTCCATAGTCTTTAGTGTAGATCTGACGGGGTGAGTTGATTCAATTTGGGTCTTATATGCTTATGGAAATTACATACGAGAATTTTTTTCTTCCCAAATTGAACCAATGTACATCATCTTCTCATATAACCACAATCCCTTAATCTTATATTTCGATATTGTTTTGTTACTACACTAATACACCAACAAATCGAAATCTATTTTTGGATACACATGAAGTTAAATTATCGCTGCTCGTAATAAAATCTAATAAAAATGTTCCATTTGGCATTCTCAAAAAGGTACATTTTGAAATTCAAACACATGTGGGGCTAAATGAGAATAAAAAAATATGTATGGGTAAACTTGTTGCATATTTCAAAAATTTCTAATTGGAATATTTGCATACTTGTAGGCAGACAAATAAATTAATGCATATTAATGAGAATTTAATAAAAAAATGTTCCCATTGGTATACTCAGAAAGACAAATTTTTAAACTCGATACATATACGGGACTAGATGAGAATACAAACCTATATGGGTAAACCTGTTGCATATTAAAAATAAATATATAATTTGAATATTTGCATACTTTTAGGCAGACAAAAACAATTCCTAAAATATATTAGATTATGAAATATGTTAAGGAATTAAATCTATTTATATCAATTTTTCTTTATAAAATCAATTTTACGCACTGTCATTTTTTAGTAATTTTTTTCCAAACCATTGAAAATATTTCCCTCCCCTCATATTGATCTAAGTTTTTTTTTTTTCAATTTTGTATCATCTACATTACCTTCACAAAATTAGAAGCTACAGGCTTTATTGAGCACATAAAAACAAACCATATATAAAACATATGAAAATGGCAAAGATAATGTGGGAAAGCTGAGTAAATGTGCGACGAACCTACTGAAATAGTTGCATACTTTTAGGCAGATACAAAAATTTTAGGAAATATGAAATTGTTATTCATAAGCACATAGTAGTTTTATATTGACAATAACCTTGAGAATAAAAAAAATAATTTTCTATAAAAGTGCCATAAAGTGACGCACTGTTAAAAAAACGAAATAAACGTAATAACTATTATTTTGTTTATAGAAAATCAATTAATTTTTCCGGTAATTTGTTTTTTTTTTTTTTTGTAATTTAGAAGATAAATGAGTGCAAACACAATCCTTTTAAATCTGGACACAATCTCAATTGAATAAAATTATTTGCTTTAAATTTTATTATTTAAAAAAAAAAGTAAAGGTAAAAATTCCAATACGAAATCCCAATCTGCTGTAGGCGTTGGTCTAAATTTTATTTTTTATAGAAAAACAAACTCCTTGGAATTGAAAATTCAGGAGAGCAAGACAGTTATGTTAGCCACTAAAATTCAAGGTGGCTACAAACAAACGACAGACAATTTCAAAACCATCGAGAAGCTTTACCTCCCATGATTGAATTATTTTTTCCTCCGTATTGTATCATTTTTATTATATTCAGAAAACTAGAAGCAACAGGCTTGTTGTTAAGGAAATGAAATTTTCCCATATATGCAACAACCGAAAACCAACAACGATAATGAGGATGCTCATGGAACATTTTACAACATACCTGTTAACAACTTGTTTGAACTCCTAAAGATATGCAATACAATGGCAACATAAAATTTACAAGCAAATGTACATACCCCAGGTATTTATTTGAACAAAGTCATAAACTAAAGTCATAGGAATTTGGCTTTTGGAATAGTGGCAAGCGAACGAAGACAAGCATGGCAATGGACCAAGGATACTTTGTACGGATTTTAAACCAAATAGACATGATTGGTTTTTCAGCCTTTCGTGCTGTCTTACTGTATACAAAAATCCATAGCCTTTGAAGCATTTTACAAATATAAAAGTTTAAGTTGTTTTGTAGTTTGTTGCCAGATTCCAGATTGCCATAGATAGTTTGAACAAGAGCTAAAGGAGGTAAGGTTCACCCATCATGGAGCTTAGGAATTTCAAACAAACAATAAAATATTGTATGTTAGTCATAGATCCTAGAGATGGCAAAGAATCCCTTATTTGTCTGTTTGTTTGTTTGTTTGGACAGAAGCAAGAGTTTCAAGACCTTTAATGCATTTCAAGACCTTTTCAGAAATTTTGCTTCAACCTCCTGCTCCTTCCTCCTCCTACGAAGATCTTGTTGAGTCAAAGCTAACTCAGTAAATTGCTTTGGCATGCCATCTCTTCTTGACTCTACTCAGGGCTACAAAAAGCCAACGAAGAATTGTCTTTGGGATTTCCTAAGAAGTCCTGTTGCTTCTTTTCCTATGCTCGAGGTTTACTCAAGTAAATGGTCCATAGTGCTTACTACTAGCAAATGTTGAAATGTTTTCACTTGCAAGGCTTAATGTTGAACAAACATCCCATTTCGAAGCCATTATAACCAAGGAAAATGGGACAATACTTCTGGTCATGCAGAAGTAGAAGAAGAGAAGCGAGAAAAAACATTCGAAAACCTTAGGAGGAGCCATTGTAGCAACCCCTCTGGTAAATATCCCAAGCCTTCAAATACCCGGTATATATCACATCTGGTAATATTTACAATTCTTAAAAGTTAAAGCACTTGGAACAACTTGACAAAGTCAAAGGTGGAGTTGTTTTTCATTTTCTTATTTCTTTTTAGCCACAAAAAAAAGACGAAAGGTTTCTACTCTTCCATATGGCCCTAAGCCTGCAGAGCGTTGCAGAGGAGAGGCGTTGTCATACACTTAGGATATTGCATGTTGTGTCCTTTTTTGCCAAAGAAATATGTATTTTAAAAGGCATTTCTAATATGAAATGTGGGTGTCTTTTATTCCATTGCCATTACCAACCTCTGTGTGGCATTAAGACTGCCAGTTCCATTGAGTAGGAGTGTTTCTGCAAAAGGGATGGACGAGTTGTTGAAGTGCAATAGCACTTTAGAGTCATGTACACAAACACACTCACACACCGACACGGACACGGATGGTGTCGAGGGCAGGAAGAGTTTAATTTGATTGGAAAATTGATGAGTAGTGTGGTAACCGTAGTAAGCAATCATTTTTTTTTTTTTGTACTTAAGTGGTCTACAACTGGCTCGGTGAAGACATAATTCCAAAAGGAAGATAAAGTGTTCTGTTTTGTTTTTTTTTTTTTTTTTTGTAAGGAGAACTGCATTTTAATTACACTAAAGCCATAAGGATTTAGTAGATAGCTATGCATTGAAAGCTATATGAGTTGTAACAAGTAAATATAAATCAATTGAATAAATCTATTTACTGGAACTGAATTGGAAGATATTGAAATGTGCCTTTAAAATATATTCTAAATTTATATTAGTTATACGCCAACATGTTTATATTTAAAATTATCAGTAGTCATACGTACCATTGTACATCAACGACATGTGATCATGTACATTAATAATACTCATACGCATCATTGTACAGCGCAAAAGAATCATGGTTGCCACTTGTGCCAAAACTAATCTACCAAAATTTTAAGAAATTTTTACCAAAAGTCTACAACAATTTCAAACATCTCTTTCAAAAAAATATTCCTTTAGAAAATTTTCTCAAAATTTTATTTCCATAGAAAAGTTTGTAAAAATTTATTTTGTCAATTTTTTTTTCTATAGAAAATTTTATTAAAATTTTATATTTACCGAAACATTTGTCAACATTTTCTTTCTATGGAAAAATTTGTAAAAAATTTATTTCTATAGACAATCTTGTCATTTTATTTGTACAGAAAATTTTGTCAAAATTTTACTTCTATAGAAAATTTTGTCAAAATTTTAGAAAAGTTTGTCAAAATTTTATTTCTACAGAAAATTTTGTCAAAATTTTATTTTTTAGAAACTTTTGTTATAACTTTATTTCTATAGAAAATTTTGTCAAAATTTTATTTCTATAGAAAATCTTGTCAAAATGTTGTAATAATTTTAATGGTCTAGAAAATTTTTTCAAAATTTTATTTCTATAGAAAGTTTTTTTTTTTAATTTTATTTCTATAGAAATTTTAGCAAAATTTTATTTCCGTAGCAAATATTGTCAAAATTTTACTTCTATAGAAAATTTTGTCCAAATTTTATTTCTATAGAAAATTTTGTCATAATTTTATTTCTATAGAAAATTTTGTCAAAATTTTATTTCTTTTAAATTTTTTCCATTTTTTTTTCTATAGAAAATTTTCTCAAAATTTTATTTCTGTAGCAAATATTGTCAAAATTTTACTTCTATAGAAAATTTTGTCCAAATTTTATTTCCATAGAAAATTTTGTCATAATTTTATTTCTATAGAAAATTTTGTCAAAATTTTATTTTTTTTAAACATTTTTTCCAATTTTTTTTTTATAGAAAAAATTCTCAAAATTTTATTTCTGTAGCAAATATTGTCAAAATTTTACTTCTATAGAAAATTTTGTCAAAATTTTAGTGATATAGAAAATTTCGTCATAATTTTATTTCTATAGAAAATTTTGTCAAAATTTTATTTTTTCAACATTTTTTCCAAGTTTTTATTCTAAAGAAAATTTTCCCAAAATTTTATTTCTGTAGCAAATATTGTCAAAAATTTACTTCTATAGAAAATTTTGTCAAAATTTTATTGCTATAGAAAATTTTGTCACAATTTTATTTCTATGTGAAATTTTGTCAAAATTTTATTTCTACAGAAAATTTTACCATAATTTTATTTCTATAGAAAATATTGTCAAAATTTTATTTCTCTAGACATTTTTGTCATAATTTTATTTGTACAGAAAATTTTGTCAATTTTGTTTTTAGAAAACATTCTCAAAATTTTATTTCTGTAGAAAATTTTGTCATATTTTTTTTTCTACAGAAAATGTTGTCCAAATTTTATTTCTATGGCAAATGTTTTCCAAATTTTATTTCTAAAGAAAATTTTGTCATAATTTTATTTCTATAGAAAATTTTGTCAAAATTTTATATCTATAGAAAAGTTTTGTCAAAATTTTATTTCTATAGAAAATTTTGTCAAAATTTTATTTCTATAGAAAATTTTATCAAAATTTTATTTCTATGAAAAATTTTGTCCAAATGTTATTTCTATGAAAAATGTTGTCCAAATATTATTTCTATAGACAATTTTGTCATAATTTTATTTGTACAGAAAATTTTGTCAAAATTTTATTTCCGTAGAAAATTTTGTCAAAATTTTATTTCCATACAAAAATTTGTCAAATATTTTCCAAATTTTTTTTCAATAGAAAATTGTATCAAAATTTTATTTCTACACTAAATTTTGTCAAAATTTTATTTCTATGGAAAATTTTGTCCAAGTGTTATTTTTATAGGCAATTTTGTCATAATTTTATTTGTACAGAAAATTTTGTCAAAATTTTAATTCTATAGAAAAGTTTGTCATAATTGTTTAAAAATGTTATTTCTATAGAAAATTTTCTCAAAATTTTGTTTCTAAAGCAAATTTTTTCCAAATTTTATTGCTATAGAAATTTTTGTCACCATTTTATTTGTAAAGAAAATATTGCCAATATTTTATGTCTATAGCCAATTTTGTCATAATTTTATTTTGACAGAAGATTTTGTTCAAATTTTATATCTATGGAAAGTTTTGTCCAAATTTTATTTCTATGGACAATTTTGTCATAATTTTATTTCTATAGAAAAGTTTGTTAAAATTTTTTCAAAATTTTATTTTTACAGAAAATGTTGTCATAATTTTATTTTTACAGAAAATTTTGTCTAAATTTTATTTGAATGGAAGATTTTCACAAAATTTAATTTCTATAGAAAATATTGTCAAAATTTTTTTTCTATAGAAAGTGTTGTCAAAATTTTATTTCTATGGAAAATTTTGTCCAAACGTCATTTCTATAGAAAATTTGGTCATAATTTTATTTCTATAGAAAAGTTTGTCAAAATTTTATTTTGTCAAAATTTTGTTAAAATTTTATTTCTATGGAAAATTTTTTCAAAATTTTATTTTTCTATAGAAAATTTGGTTCAAAGTTCATTTCCATAGAAACTTTTGTCATAATTTTATTTCTATAGAAAATTTTGTAAAAATTTTATTGCTATAGAAAATTTTGTCAACATTTTATTTCTATAGAAAATTTTGTCAAAATTTTATTTTTATAGAAAATTTGTGGAGTTCCTCTTAGTTGGAGAGGAATAACTTGCAAAATTTACCAAAACATCAAGAATTCTACCAATCTAGCAGACAGTAAAAAATCTACCATTTCTGGTAGAATTCTAGCAACTGTGGCAACCGTGACTCCAATACAATTTTCATTTTAACTTTTTATTAAAGAAAACTATATTACCAAGATTTAAGTTTCGGGATTAAAAAATTTTGGCCAAACGTAAATTTTGCGTTTTTCTATTCCAAATTTCTGAACATGGGGGATTATATTTGAAAATTCCCATAGCTCTCAAAAGCTCAACCGTTTATTTGATCATTTGGTGACATTTACAATCTATATCAGTCATACGTCACCATGTAATTTTTTTTAATTAATAATATTCATACGTTCCATGGTACAGTTCATATACGAGTAGTATAAACATTCACACGATGGCCAAAATTTCTCATTTTCTAAATTTCTAATATCAAACAATGAGTGATATTCCAACTTTAAATCAGTTATCTGATAGCCTAAGTAGCTAATGCTAGATTTTTCTCTATTATTCTTATATTTACTATAAGTTTAATATATAAATAAATAAATAAATTAGTTATACGTCACCATGGATATATAATATTAAAAATACTAATAAGCATCATCACATCAACACTATATGCTATTTTATTGAAATTTCGAAAATTTTCATCATTTCAATGTCTAACGAAGTTTTTTTTCATATCTTCCATACAAAAAAAAATTCGAAAAAGGAAAAAGAAAAAAATTGTAGTAATTCTAGAAGAAATAATTCTTCTGTCTGTGTATTTTATTTATAATTTTATTATTATTCTAAAAAGTTAACTTGAGTTTTAATACCTTATTAATATTTCTAAATTATCTTATTCTCTTTTCAGGTAAGGATTTATGAAATATGATATCTTATATTTAAATTAATTATGTAAACCCTTGGTGAGTACACCAAAAAATATACCGCTAGACAAGTTTTTTTTTTTTAACTCAAAAAATATTCGATATGTTCGAATAAAACCCAACAACTCAAATTTTTAGTTTATTTATTTCTATTTTGCAGACTAATCAATTAGTCTTTATTACGTGGTTGTTGTTCATTTTTTTTTTTAAATATTGCTACTCAAATCTTTTAACTCTCATCCCTCTAAATCTTTTGTCTTTTAATAGATTTTCAATGAAAATTCATTGTTTGTCATCACTAATATAAATCATTTCTTTTAAAATTGCTGTGGTCTTTATTGCATAAAATATTTTTCAACTGCAAAATTTTAGTTCTTCATTTTGCCAGCAATCAATAATTTTCCCACTACTCACTAGACCATAAAATTATTGCCATTTTCCACAAATGCTTCAATCAGAAAAAAATAAACAAAAACAAAATAAAATGTTGACAAAAATAATTGCTTATCGATTTGTTCCTGCGGCCACTCCATACATTCTAGCTTCCACCTAACCCCTCCCCACCGCATTTAATCAACCCAATATTTTGCCATTTGGTTGGGACAATTTAACATATCGAAATTCTAACCAACTAACTAAAAACAATTGAAATTCCATAACATTTTTGCTTATTCAAAACAGACGACAAAATTGAGTATTTTATAATTGCTATTCATGTTAGTTTTCTCTGGGCAATTTTCAGTATAAAAACCTCTTGGCTGAATGGTTCGATGTTTAGCTATGAAAAGGTGATTTGGTGTATACTGAAATCTAAAATCAATAAGATTTCATTTAGGAATTCATTTATGTTTGTAGTTTTTTTTTCTCTCTCTCTCTTTCTCTCTAATAAATTTTATTTAAAATTGTCAAAGTGCTAGCAAATGTTTTTATTTGCATATATTGAATTTTTATTTAATATAGTATTTAGAGAAATTCAATTTTTTGTTAATTACATTTGATTTTGATTCAAAAAATGCAATAATAAATAATTGAAAATATAAATGGCAAATATGATTTGTGGGATTATTTAAATAAACTTGCCTTTGTAGATGAGATACACAAACATTTCAAAATATTTGATGGAATGTTAATTTTTAATAATATGGAAAACATGACTGAAAAATTTTTTAATATCTTAAGGGGTAAATTTTGTAATATTTATATAACTCATACGCCACATAATCCATATCATAGCCCCCGGTGGCCTCATTTCGTATAAGTTTTTATAAATCATACGCACTATTGGTCATACGGGTATAAGAGCAAAGTCGAAAGAGAATATGACATTAACTTGATGCACAATGTTTTTTTTTAAGTTTATTATTTAAAATACAATAGTTTATTTATTTAACATTTTTGGCATTTAGAAAATTTCTAAAAGTAACATTTTTCCAATTTTTATTTTATTGTACGGTTATTTTTGTGTCATGGCTATAAAAAACTATTGTGCATCAAGTAAATGTCATATTTGTGGTTTCTTTCACTGAAATGAATTGAAATCACGATTTCTATACCCTCCACCATAGGATGGGGGTACATTAACTTTGTCATTCTGTTTGTAACACATCCAAATATTGCTCTAAGACCCCATAAAGTATATATATTCTGGGTCGTGGTGAAATTCTGAGTCGATCTAAGCATGTCCGTCCGTCCGTCTGTTGAAATCACGCTAACATCCGAACGAAACAAGCTATCGACTTGAAACTTGGCACAAGTAGTTGTTATTGGTGTAGGTCCGATGGTAATGAAAATTGGCCATATCGGCCTACTTTTACGTATAGCCCCCATATAAAGGAACCCTCAGATTTGGCTTGTGGAGCCTCTAACAGCAGCATATTTCATCCGATCCGGCTGAAATTTGGTACATGGTGTTGGTATATGGTCTCTAACAACCATGCAAAAATTGCTCCACATCGGTTCATAATTATATATAGCCCCCATATAAACCGATCCACAGATATGGCTTACGGAGCCTCAAAGAGAAGCAAATTTCATCCGATCCGGCTGAAATTTAGAACATGACGTTGCCATATGGTCTCTAACAACCATGCAAAAATTGGACCACATCGGTCAATAATTATATATAGCCCCCATATAAACCGATCCCCCGATTTGGCTTGTGGAGCCTCTAACAGAAGCATATTTCATCCGATCTGGCTGAAATTTTGTACATGGTGTTGGTATACTGTCTCTAACAACCATCCAAAAATTGGTCCACATCTGTCCTTAATTATATATAGCCCCCATATAAACCGATCCCCAGATTTGGCTTGCGGAGCCTCAAAGAGAACCAAATTTCATCCGATCCGGCTGAAATTTGGTACATGATGTTGGTATATGGTCTCTAACAACCATCCAAAAATTGGTCCACATCTGTCCTTAATTATATATAGCCCGCATATAAACCGATCCCCAGATTTGGCTTGCGGAGCCTCAAAGAGAACCAAATTTCATCCGATCCGGCTGAAATTTGGAACATGATGTTGGTATATGGTCTCTAACAACCATGCAAAAATTGGACCACATCGGTCAATAATTATATATAGCCCCCATATAAACCGATCCCCCGATTTGGCTTGTGGAGCCTCTAACAGAAGCATATTTCATCCGATCCGGCTGAAATTTGGTACATGGTGTTGGTATATGGTCTCTAACAACCATGCAAAAATTGGTCCACATCTGTCCTTAATTATATATAGCCCCCATATAAACCGATCCCCAGATTTGGCTTGCGGAACCTCAAAGAGAACCAAATTTCATCCGATCCGGCTGAAATTTGGTACATGATGTTGGTATATGGTCTCTAACAACCATGCAAAAATTGGTCCACATCGGTCCATAATTATATATAGACCTCATATAAACCGATTCCCAGATTTGGCTTGCGAAGCCTCAAAGAAAAGCAAATTCCATCCCATCCACCTGAAATTTGGTACATGATATTGGTATATGGTCTCTAACAACCATGCAAAAATTGGTGAACATCGGTCTATAATTATATATAGCCCCCATATAAACCGATCCACAGATATGGCTTGCGAAGTCTCCAAGAGAAGCAAATTTCATCCAATCCGGTTGTAATTTGGAACATGGTGTTAGTATATGATCTTTAACAACCGTACCAGAATTGGTCCCTATCGGTCCATAACAATATAGCCCCATATAAAACGTTCTCCAGATTTGACCTCCAGAGCCTCTTGGAGGAGCAAAATTCATCCGATCCGGTTAAAATTTGGAACGTGGTGTTAGTATATGGCCGCTAACAACCATACCAAAATTGGTCCATATCGGTCTATAGTTATATATAGCCGATCTCCAATCACACAAAAATTGGTCCATATCGGTTCATAATCATGGTTGCCACTCGAGCCACAAATAATCTACCAAAATTTTATTTCTATAGAAAATTTTGTCAAAATTTTATTTCTATAGAAAATTTTGTTAAAATTTTATTTCTGCAGAAATTTTTGTCAAAATTTTCTTTCTATAGAAAATTTTGTCAAAATTTTTATTTCTATAGAAAATTTTGTCAAAATTTTATTTCTATAGAAAATTTTGTTAAAATTTTATTTCTGTAGAAAATTTTGTCAAAATTTTATGTCTATTTTGTCAAACTGAATTACATACGTATTTGATCGATCTTTTTTGATTTAATATATACCACGTATGGACTTAGATGGTGTTAGGAGGTTTTAAGATACCTTGCCATCGGCAAGCGTTACCTCAACTTAATTATTTCGATTGTGGATGGCAGTGTTTAGAGGAAGTTTCTACGCAATCCATGGTGGAGGGTACATAAGCTTCGGCCTGGCCGAACTTACGGCCGTATATACTTGTTGATATTCATATAAATAATACGCCCCATTGGCCTCAAGCCATTTAATTTTTATAAATCATACGCACTATTGGACATAAAGATAATGGTACTAGAAATGTGTTTTTAAAGTCGACTTTTCGACTTTATTTTATACTTTCAAAAGTCACGGTTTCAAATTTAGGCTTTTGAAAATTTCTTAAAGTCTATTGTTCGAGTTTTCCAATTTTTCACAATTTGAAAATATTGACATTTACAATCTTTCTAACTTTTTAAAATTTGCATATGTTCAGTATTAGGATTTTTCAAAATTTACTTTCCTATATATTCAAATGTTTATGCAGCGGTCTACTTTTGACTTTTTTTTTGTTTTCAAAAGTCGAGCTTCACGAAATTTCCAAATTTGAGAAAGTATATTTGACCAATATCTAAAGTGGATAAGTCATTTATCACAAATACCAAGAGTCGATAAATCGAATCTGAAGAATGCCAAATGTCGAATTTGTAGTTTTCACTTTTTTGAAAAACTTGCTTCTAGCATAAACACATACGCATGGTAAGGGTTCTTCGAGAAAATTCCTAATCCAGTTATAGTTATCCTAGATCTTCTGATTTGCTTTGAAAATAATTACTTTAGTAATGAAAGGGAGCCTAAACCCCACAAAAATTAAGTTAACCTCCTCAGGAGCCAAGTTTGCATCTCCGTACGTTTTTCTAGATTTTTCTTTGCACTTCAAATTCACCATTAACCAAAAACCGAGAAAAACCCCCTGTGTTTTGTTTCTTGCATAAAAAAATATGCCGCGGTTGTAGAAATCGCGTAGGAAAATATATCACTAAAAAATTTCCAAATAAAATTCTAACTGATGGACAATTAGATTTTAATGTCTACTTGGAACTTTTCTTAGCGCAAAGAGAACCGCTATAGAAACCTACAAATCTTTCAACGACATAGCTAATCAATTTTTATGAATGCATGGATATAATCACCTCTTGACGCGATCTAATCATGGCGCATCTGGCCATCCATCAGCTCCACCTATCATCCGCTCATCTTCTATCGCATTCTTCATGAAATTTGGTCATCAAAGAATTTCTAGTTTTCCTATTAAAGAACTCTCATAACAAATTAGAAAATGTAGCTTCCATGCACCTGATTTCCCCAAAAGGGAATTAATCGGCTTCACATTGATAACAAGAAAATGGGCAAGAAAAACATTATATCACACTATTTTTAAGTCTCTTCTACAGTAAAAATAATTTGTATTAAATATTAATCATACGCTATGGTCACATTAGGCAAATATTTCACCAAAATGAGTGTCAAACATTTTTCTAAAACCATTTTCCATATATATGAATACGGTTTTTGGAAAATAATCCTACCATGATATTATATATTCAATACGAGCTAAATATGTTTTCTGCTTCGGCTGTGGCGACAGATTCTTTTTTTTTTTTTGCTGTCAAATATTTGCCCAGTGTGAACATCGCATTATTAAAATATAATGAAAAAATATAACTTTCAAGAAAAAATTTACTGCACACACTACCAAATAAGTGAGTGCCTTGAATGTGAAAGAAAAGTCTTTATCACGTTAGCTTTAGGTTTCTTTCATATGCTATAGTAAAAATTATCTTAATAAATATTAGTCATACGCCTTTGAAGAATATAAAATAAAAAGCATACACCACCTATAATTTTCAAAAAAAAAAAAAATACTACAAACACAAAACACACAAGAAAGTGCCGTGAAGTTGGAAGAAAAAAACTTTATGACATTAGTTTTAGATCTCTCTCAGTCGTTATAGTAACAATCACTTTAATAAATATTAATCATACGCCTTAGTAAAATAAAAAAAATCATACGCCACCTATAACTACTAGAAAACAAGTAAGGAAAGTGTAAAGTCGGGCGGGGCCGACTATAATATACCCTGCACCACTTTGTACATCTAAATTTTCGATACCATATCACATCCGTCAAATGTGTTGGGGGCTATATATAAAGGTTTGTCCCAAATACATACATTTAAATATCACTCGATTTGGACAGAATTTGATAGACTTCTACAAAATCTATAGACTCAAAATTTAAGTCGGCTAATGCACTAGGGTGGAACACAATGTTAGTAAAAAATATGGGGAACATTGAAATCTGAAGCAATGTTAAGGAAACTTCTCAAAAGTTTAGTTATGATTTATCGCTGGATATATATGTATTAGAAGTTTAGGAAAATTAGAGTCATTTTTACAACATTTCGACTAAGCAGTGGCGATTTTACAAGGAAAATGTTGGTATATTGACCATTTTTGTTGAAATAAGAAAAACATATATATATATGGGCGCTATATCTAAATCTGAACCGATTTCAACCAAATTTGGCACGCATAGCTACAATGCTAATTCTACTCCCTGTGCAAAATTTCAACTAAATCGGAGTAAAAGATTGGCCACTGTGGTCATATGAGTGTAAATCGGGCGAACGATATATATGGGAGCTATATCTAAATCTGAACCGATTTCAACCAAATTTGGCACACATAGCTACAATGCTAGTTCTACTCCCTGTGCAAAATTTCAACTAAATCGGAGCAAAAAATTGGCCTCTGTGGTCATATGAGTGTAAATCGGGCGAAAGCTATATATGGGAGCTATATCTAAATCAGAACCGATTTCAACCAAATTTGGCACGCATAGCTACAATGCTAATTCTACTCCCTGTGCAAAATTTTAATTAAATCGGAGTAAAAGATTGGCCACTGTGGTCATATGAGTGTAAATCGGGCGAACGATATATATGGGAGCTATATCTAAATCCGAACCGATTTCAATAAAATTTGGCACACTTGACTACACTACTAAGTGTACTCCTAGTGCAACATTTCAACCAAATTGGGGTAAAACTCTGGCTTCTGGGACCGTATTAGTCCATATCGGGAGAAATATATATATGGGAGCTATATCTAAATCTGAACTGATTTCAATAAAATTTGTCACACTTGACTATAGTACTAATTGTTCTTCTTGTGGAAAATTTTAAGCAAATTAGGGTAAAACTCTGGCTGCTGTGGCCATATAAGTCCATATCGGGCGAAATATATATATGGGAGCTATATCTAAATCTGAACCGATTTCTTCCAAAATCAATAGGGTTCTATTCTGACACATACTTGTGCCAAATTTGAAGTCGATTGGACTAAAACTGTGACCTAGACTTTGATTACAAAAATGTGTTCACGGACAGACGGACATGGCTATATCGACTCTGCAGCCCACCCTGAGCATTTTTGCCAAAGACAACATGTGTCTATCTCGTCTCCTTCTGGGTGTTGCAAACATATGCACTAACTTATAATACCCTGTTCCACAGTGTGGCGCAGGGTATACAAATTTAGAAAAATCCCAGCAAAAAAATTTGGAAGTTCTTCCAAAGGCACAACTTTAAAAGCACTTCCAGAAGATGCACTCCCATTGATGTTCTTTATTTTAACTACCCAGGGAGTTCTTTTAATTCAATTTTTTATAACTTGATTTGTTTAGTGGGTTTTAATGGGTAATTTTAACTTTGTTTTTATTTCACATAAGTTAAAACCAGAGTAAGAATTCATAAAATGGTACAAATCATTTAAATTTTGTCGAAAAAAATGCTAAATTCAATCTGAAAAAATTGTGAATTTTTGAAAATATTTGAGGTCAATCGGTTCCAACAAGCGTTAGAATCCATTAAAAATTATAAAAAATATTTATTTGACAAAATATAACAGAATTTTTTAATTTACATCCAAAACACTGAATTCGGATTACCCCTAAAGAAGTGATGAAAATTCAGTGCAACGGCTGTTGAAATGGAGGACTTCCGTCCTATGACAAGTCCATGTTAAATTCATCGCTTCTGCGTCAATTATGCACCACTTCCGGATCCAAAAAGAACATTTTCATTAATTTTTTGGCGACGCTTTTTTTGCTGGGATGTAAATGCCTTGAATGTGCAAAAAAAAAATCAATATCACTATATAATAAGAATCATTTTAATAAGTATTAATCATACGCCTTATTAAAATATAAAATAAATCATATAGATCGCCTATAACTTTCAAAAAAAATTTTACTACATACACTACACAAACCAACTAAAATCATTCCCCCTTATCAAATTTAAATTCAGGCCATATTTAATTATATTATAATAATATCTCTATAAATTATTCATGTTCGAGAAGTAAAAAAAAACATAAAAACTATCAAACAAACAAAAAATATGCTTAAAAAGCATCATTCGTTTTAAACAAACTTCCGTCCTTTTATTTGGCTCATACGAAATCCTCTATCCTCTACAAACGAGGAAAGCAACTCACATAAAATTGTTTACCAAATTAAATTTTCAACAAATCACATTTGCCGTTTTATCTCTGCATTGCACAGTCGAGACTAGCATGGGTAGATAGATATAAGTCCAAGGACTTACTATGCCATACACACATACTCGCACACACTCACTCACTCACTCACAAATCCTTAGTAGATATCTTCTATCACTTCAATAGCAACAGGACGAAAACTACGAAACACAAAAAAATGAGCAAAAATGCTTTGTGTTCCTGCTGCTGCTGCTATTATCCTTCTTGTTAGTAAGTACAAATGTTTAGTGTATTTTTTGCTCGTTTTCCCTAACTTCGTGGCAAAGAGAAATAATATGTACGAAGAAAGCATTTAACTTAAATCAAGATTCAAATAAAAGGAAATGAAGTGTTCATAGACATTACACATTGCATGGTGGACAAGCATATAAGGAAGCACAAAAACAGATTAAGAGACCTCTCAAATATGAGTAGGACAAAAAAACAAAAAAAAAATTAAAAATAGGATCAGAATTAAAACTACGTACGAGGGTGGTCCAATGGCTTTACAAATACACAGCTTTCCTATATCTAGTTCAAAATTATAGCTCAAAGAGTCTATTTCTTCTCTGGCTCCCAGGCGAGCCATATAGCATCCTATGGCTAAACTACCATGCCATACAGCCAGGTTTGTCAGACATTTATTTAACAACATTAGAGATATTTGTAACTTGTTTCCTAGAGGCTTGTGGGCATTTAAAATGTTTTACAAAGATCCCTAAGACCTTGAAATATGTTGAATATATGAGAAAGGTCGGTTGGACATTTACTTTGTTGATGTGACCAAGGGAATTTTATAAATAGTAAAGAAAGATGTGTTTGATTCTCCTTTATATTTGCTGGAGAAAGAATGTCTACAAAAAAATTTAAATAAATTAACTCCTAAAAAAAACAAATCATTATAAATATTTGAGAAGTTTCACATATTAGTGTCCTATAGTGATCCATAGGACGTATGATATATGTTTATGCCTATAGGTTCATATTAGCGTATACGTAATATTAATAATATATTTGCTAGAAATCCATAGAATCACACGTACTTGCAGCGATTTTCTATCAGTAAGAAAAACTTTGGGGTTTGAGCAATTTATAAAATTCCATACATTGTAAATATATTTTAAAGTGCTAAAAATTATAGCCTAAAATCAACAAACGATCCATGGGTCGTATGTTGTATTTGACTAAACGTTTATATTAACGTATATGCAATATTAATAAATTTTAATAAATATATATTTACAAATATTGCTGGAAATCCATAGAAATTGCCTACAGTGAATTTCTATCAGTAAGAGCAACCTGTCGATTGTGCAATTTTGAAAATTTTATTTTCCTGTAAAAATATGTTAAATTGCTCTAATATTACTAGTTAATAGCCTAAAATGAGCAACAGGGCGTATGATTTATATGCGTATTAACGTATACGTAATATTATTAATTTTTAATTAAAATATATTGACAAATATTGCAATATATATAAGAAATTTACCAATATTTCCATAGAAATTATTTGCAGGAACGTATGATATAAACAATTTGTAAAGTTCCCCGCATTGTATAAAACTATGGCAAAGGGCTATAATATTAAATTAAAAACAAACTAGCTGAGTGACATTATAAATTAGCGCTAGCAAAAAAAAAAAAAAAAAACAAGTATATACGGCCGTAAGTTCGGCCAGGCCGAAGCTTATGTACCCTCCACCATGGATTGCGTAGAAACTTCTTCAAAACACTGCCATCCACAATAGAATTACTAATTAAGTTTGACAAAAATTTGTATAGAAATAAAATTTTTATAAAAATATAAACTTTTATAAAAATTTTATTTCTTTTAAAATTTTGACAAAATAAAATTTTGGCAACATTTTCTATAGACGTAAAATTTGTATAAAAATTTTTTTATAGAAATAAAATTTTAACAAAATTTTCTATAGAAATAACATTTTGTCAAAATTTTCTATAGAAATAAATTTTTGTCAAAATTTTCTATAGAAATAAAATTTTGTCAAAATTTTCTATAGAAATAAAATTATGACAAAAAATTCTATATAAATAAAATTTTGACAAAATTTTCTATAGAAATAACATTTGACAAAATTTTCTATAGAAATAAAATCTTGACAAAATTTTCAATAGAAATAAAATTTTGACAACATTCTCTATAGAATTAAAATTGTGACAACATTTTCCAAAGAATTAAAATTTGGACAAAATTTTCTATAGAAATAAAATTTTAACAAAATTTTCTATAGAAATAAAATTTTGTCAAAATTTTCTATAGAAATAAAATTTTAACAAAATTTTCTATAGAAATAAAATTACGACAAAAAATTCTATATAAATAAAAATTTTCTATAGAAATAAAATTTTGACAACATTCTCTATAGAATTAAAATTTTAACAACATTTTCTATAGAATTAAAATTTTAACAACATTTTCTATAGAAATAAAATTTTGCCAAAATTTTCTATATAAATAAAGTTTGACAAAATTTTCTATAGAAATAAAATTACGACAAAAAATTCTATATAAATAAAAATTTTCTATAGAAATAAAATTTTGACAACATTCTCTATAGAATTAAAATTTTAACAACATTTTCTATAGAATTAAAATTTTAACAACATTTTCTATAGAATTAAAATTTTAACAACATTTTCTATATAAATAAAGTTTGACAAAATTTTCTATAGGAATAACATTTTGAAAGAGATTTCTATAGAAATAAAACTTTGGTATATTATTTTTGGCTCGAGTGGCAACCATGATTATGAACCGATATGGACCAAATTTTATGTGATTGGGGATCGGCTATATATAACTATAGACCGATATGGACCAAATTTGGCGTGGTTATTAGCGGCCACATACTAACACCACGTTGCAAATTTCAACCGGATCGGATGAATTTTGCTTCTCCAAGAGACTCCGGAGATCAAATCTGGAGAACGGTTTATATGGGGCTATATATAAATATGGACCGATATGGACCAATTCGTGTCCATATCGTGTTTGTTAAAGACCACATACTAACACCACGTTGCAAATTTCAACCGGATCGGATGAATTTTGCCTCTCTTAGAGGGTCCGCAAACCAAATCTAGGGATCGGTTTATATGGGGGCTATATATAATTATGGACCGCTATGGACCAATTTTTGCATGGTTGTTAAAGACCATATATTAACACCGCGTACCAAATTTCAGCCGGATCGGATGAATACCACCTACATCAATAACAACTATTTGTGCCAAGTTTCAAGTTTCATTCGGAAAGTAACGTGATTTCAACAGACGGACGGACATGCTTAGATCGACTCAGAATTTCACCACGACCCAGAATATATATACTTTATGGGGTCTAAGAGCAATATTTCGATGTGCTACAAACGGAATGACAAAGTTAATATACCCCCCATCCTTTTGTGGGGGGTATAAAAAACAATGAAAATTTCACTACTATTTCGATGTGTTACAAACGAAATGACAGACTTGTTATGTATAGTCTTTGCTGAAGGATATAAAAATTTAAATAAACAGTATTACCGTTGAGCCATTTTAGTGGCAAATTTGCCACTTTTTTGAATTGGTTATACTTTTACTATTTAGCGCCACTTTTTGTTATATTGTGCCACTTTTAAATTACATTCATTTATACAGAAATATGTTATAGACATTTTGGTCGGAAATAGCGTTAAGAATACAAATACGATTGGATTCTTAACATATAAATCAGTTTGCGAGTCGAATATTATACTTCTGATAAATTCCCTTTTTTTCCAGTGTATACTTTTACCGCCTAAAGGTATGCATGAAAAATTTTCTATAGCTGATAAACAGCGTTAATCATATGAATATTAAATTTAAAAAATATTTTCTACTATATGGAGATAAAATTAATGTTTGACTAGATCTAAATTAAAAAAAAAAACAGTAAGGAAAGTCTAAAGTCGGGCGGGGCCGACTATATTATACCCTGCACCACTTTGTAGATCTAAATTTTCGATACCATATCACATCTGTCAAATGTGTTGGGGGTATATAAAGGTTTGTCCCAAATATATACATTTAAATATCACTCGATCTGGAAGAATTTGATAGACTTCTACAAAATCTATAGACTCAAAATTTAAGTCGGCTAATGCACTAGGGTGGAACACAATGTTAGTAAAAATATATGGGAAACGTTTAAATCTGTAGCAATTTTAAGGAAACTTCGCAAAAATTTATTTATGATTTATCGCTCGATATATATGTATTAGAAGTTTAGGAAAATTAGAGTCATTTTTACAACTTTTCGACTAAGCAGTGGCGATTTTAGAAGGAAAATTTTGGTATATTGATCATTTTTGTCGAAATCAGAAAAACATATATATGGGAGCTATATCTAAATCTGAACCGATTTCAACCAAATTTGGCACGCATAGCTACAATGCTAATTCTACTCCCTGTGCAAAAGTTCAACTAAATCGGAGTTAAAAATTGGCCTCTGTGGTCATATGAGTGTAAATCGGGCGAACGATATATATGGGAGCTATATCTAAATTTGAACCTATTTACACCAAATTTGGTATTCATAGCTACAATGCTAATTCTACTCCCTGTGCAAAATTTAAATTAAATCGGAGTAAAAAGTTGGCCTCTGTGGTCATATGAGTGTAAGTCGGGCGAAAGCTATATATGGGAGCTATATATAATTCTGAACCGATTTCAACCAAATTTGGCACGCATAGCTACAATGCTAATTCTACTCCCTGTGCAAAATTTCAACTAAATCGGAGTTAAAAATTGGCCTCTGTGGTCATATGAGTGTAAATCGAGCAAAAGCTTTATATGGGAGATATATTCAAATCTGAACCGATTTCAAGCAAATTTGGCACGCATAATTACAACGCTAATTCTACTCCCTATGCAAAATTTCAACTAAATCGGAGCAAAAAATTGGCCTCTGTGGGCAAATGAGTGTAAATCGGGCGAAAGCTATATATGGGAGCTATATCTAAATCTGAACCGATTTTGCTGATATTTTGCAAGTCTTTCGAGACTCATAAAATATTCGGATGTACGGAATTTGAGGAAGATCGGTTGATATACACGCCAATTATGACCAGATCGGTGAAAAATATATATGGCAGCTATATCTAAATCTGAACCGATTTTTTCCAAAATCAATAGGGATCGTCTTTGAGCCGAAACAGGACCCTATACCAAATTTTAGGATAATCGGACTAAAACTGCGAGGTATACTTTGCACACAAAAATACATCAACAGACAGACGGACATCGCTAAATCGACTCAGAATTTAATTCTAAGCCGATCCGTATACTAAAAGGTTGGTCTATGATTACTCCTTCTTGGCGTTACATACAAATGTACAAACTTATTATACCCTGTACCACAGTAGTGGTGAAGGGTATAAAAACAGTTATTTCACTACGCTTTTAATACACTGACATAAATGCGTTTAATCGTTGAATTTTCTTTTTGAAAAAGTGTGCCTCCTTTTGTGTCACTTTTCTGAAATGAGTGGACTAACTTTTATGGTTTATGATACTTTTTGTGCCACTTAAACGAAATTCTCAACGGTAACGAATTAGGTGAATTTTGTTTAGTTTTTCAAATATCATCATTCAAATGAACGTTCCAAAACATAACACCTAAAACAATGCAAAGGACCCAAAAACGTATTATTTCCACCATATGCAATTCCACCATATGATACAAAATTTTTACTACTTCCTTTTGACAAAAGACTTTTTTTGAAAGCCCTTCATTGTGCTGGGATATTTTATTGGCATCTCCTCTTTGAAAAGCCCTTAAGATGGGGAAAAAAACCCGTAGCTCCCCAGTTGCTTCGCTTCGACATTCCTTCACTTCCTTCACTGTTTTGTTACAGCACCTCGAAATATTTTAGAAAACATCCGGTTTCCGGTTTCACCATAATTTATTGAACACAATTTTGTTTATGACAATTTCAAGCAGTAACGACAGGAAGTCACAAAACACGAAATTCCCATTCATTACCAATGGCCCATATATGTATAAAATATTCAACACGTTATCAACCAATAAAGGAAGCTTTTGCATTTCCCATATAAAAAAAATGAAAATTCTAATAAGACCAAAAACATTTTTGTGTGCTTTTTTTATATGGCAAGCCAACATTCATACATCATTCGAATGGAATATGCAACAGGCCTCTCCGTATTATTATGAAATGCCGGCAAAATCGTCATCATTGCCATAGTCCTTCTTACAGACATGGCATATGGTTCGGCCAAGGAGTTGAAGGGAATTATATTTTTGTTGGCTGGCATCACATAGCGAAAAATCGCATGTTGCATGCAACAGTGTTTAGAGTCAGAAGAGGCTCTTTAGCGTTTAGTGAAGGAAAAAGGCCAAACGTGACGCTATTAAAACAATTTTTAGTTTCACTTCCGTTTAATGTTTTTTTTTTGGCTTTTGCTTTGGGGCCTAGCATGGTCGAAACTTTTCCTTCAGACTTCATGGATTTTATTTTTGGCAATAAGAAGAAACTAAAGCCAAAGATACCAACAGCAAACAAAAAAACACAAGTATTATTGTTGATGGGTTTGTTTGGCTTGGTCCTGTTGGCAAAAAAGCCTGCTTGTCGTACAACATATTTTTTTATTGTTTTTTAATACCATTTATTTGCTGCTTGGTTTGTTATTGCGGTTGTATGTTTCAGTTTTTTTTTTTTGTTTTTTTCTGTCGTTTCTATGTTTCGCCTACTGCTTTGTGGTGAGTTTGCTAGTTTACCATTTGTTTGTTGGCATTACATTACTCATCTACACATACACCTTCAAACCCATGCAAACTCATCCTTTCTCAAATGGAGCAAACCTTTGCCAAATGTTGATGTTGGCAAAGTTTCAACAATGAATGAATTGAATGAATGGCTAAATTACTCTACACTCCCCGGCAATAGATGTTTGGTGTTGAAGTGTTAAACTTGATATCGTTTAGTTGTAATGTAACACTCTATTAAACATTAGATGCCAGCCCAAAAAAAAAAACAAAACACCAAACCAAAAACAAAAAAAAAGAAAACACTCTCAAAAAATGATTCGGAAAAAACGCAATCCTATCACATGCCAAGTCAGCATTTTCAAAATTGAAATACAGCCATAAAAAAACTATTAGGGAAAATTGAAAATTGCCATGAAATTAATGGCTTCAGAGAAAAGTAAGCAATTGCAAAGAAAATTAGATAATCACATATTTGTAACTAGATGTGAATGTGAATGGAATAAAATAATCATGGGAAATTTATTTTATTTTTAAAAAAGTTAATGGATATAAGGACATTTCATACATTTCACTACATTTTCGACTATTGTATCCTTATGTTGTACTACATTTTTATTATGCCAATAAATGCCATACTTCTTATATATTTTTTCACATCATCTTTGTTATGCTCTCCTTTTTTCCTTTATGTTGTACTGTAATATTCATCACCACATTCCGTTAAGATTACGAATGTGATCGGCGCCTTAACAAAATAGTATAGCATACGCTATGATATTTGTGAGCGCGCTTTCATTCTCCTACCATATAATTTTCAAACGGTTTCTTGTACAGCCTGAAAGTATGCAAAGAAAATTGTCCATTGTCCAATTTAAACAAAGTTAATCCCATGAAATGCCAATGCAAAGAAAAAAACTCCATTGTTAAACTAATGCTTATACTAACTTATTCCTTTTCATTTTAGCTTGCTATCGAAACAAGCGAATAATGTCAAAAACGAACGATTTTATTTAGAATTTTCGGTCAAAGGAAATTAATCAAAACCATGAAGCAATTCCTATTAGTTTTAGGTAATATGTAAATAAATAAAACCATAAAACAATTTCTATTAGTTTTTGGTAATAAATGAAATAAAAGGGTAGGAATTGGAACAAGAAATATCGGATACTATAGCAAACATAGAACTAGATATTAAAATTTAAAAATCCTCAATTTAAATCAAAATTTCGGACAAAAATGTTGACAATTTTTTGTACACAAAATAAAGAAAATCAAGTTAATTGAACTTCAAAACATTTAAGTTTATTTATTTTGTACTGTAAAACAGCTTCTCTGGAACTAAAATTATATAGCTTCTGCCTGATCTACAATCAAAAATCGACAATTCTGCTTATTTACGTACCCATTGATCCAAGCATGAGCTTTGTTGCTAAATACGTTTTTTCGATAAGAAGCAAATAAAATTTTGACAAAATTTTCTATAGAAATAAAAATTTTGACAAATTTTCCTTCCAAATTTTTTTCAAAATTTTTGACAAAAATTTCCCATAGAAACAAAATTTTGACTAAATTTTATATAGAAATAAAATTTTGATAAAATTTTATACGGAAATAAAATTTTGACAAAATTTTCTATAGCAATAAAATGTTGACAAAATTTTCTATAGAAATAAAAATTTTGACAAATTTTCCTATAAAAATAAAAATTTTGACAAAATTTCCCATAGAAACAAAATTTTGACAAAATTTTATATAGAAATAAAATTTTGATAAAATTTTCTATGGAAATAAAATGTTGACAACATTTTCTATAGCAATAAAATGTTGACAAAATTTTCTATACAAATAAAAATTGGACAACATTTTCTATAGATAAAAAATTTTGATAAAATTTTCTATAGATAAAAAATTTTGATAAAATTTTCTACAGAAATAACATTTTGACAAAATTTTCTATAGAAATAAAAATTTTGATAAAATTTTCTATAGAAATAAAATTTTGACAAAATTTTCTGTAGTAATAAAAAATTTGACAAAATTTTCTATAGAAATAAAAATTTTGACAAAACTTTCTATAGAAATAAAATTTTGAGAAAATTTTTTATTGAAATAAAATTTTGACAACATTTTCAATAGAAACAATATTTTACAAAATTTTCATTAGAAGTAAAATTTTGAGAAAATTTTCTATAGAAATAAAATTTTGAAAAGAATTTCTATAGAAATAAAAATTTTGACAAAATTTTCTATAGAAATACATGTTTGACAATTTTTTTTATTGAAATAAACTTTTAACATAGGTTAGGTTAGGTGGCAGCCCGATGTATCAGGCTCACTTAGACCATTCAGTATATTTTGATACCACTTTGGTGGACTTCTCTCTTATCACTGAGTGCTGCCCGATTCCATATTAAGCTCAATGACAAGGGACCTCCTTTTTATAGCCGAGTCCGAACGACGTTCCACATTGTAGTGAAACCACTTAGAGAAGCTTTGAAACCCTCAGAAATGTCACCAGCATTACTGAAGTGGGATAATCCACCGCTGAAAAAAAAAACTTTTTGGTGTTCGGTCGAAGCAGGAATCGAACCCACGACCTTGTGTAAGCAAGGCGGACATGGTAACCATTGCACCACGGTGGCTCCCTAAAATTTTAACGTACTTTTCTGTAGAAATAAAATTTTGACAAAATTTTCAATACACAAAATTTTCATTAGAAATAAAATGTTGACAAAATTTTAAAATAAAATTTGGACAAAAAGTTCTATAAAAAAAATATTGTCAAAATTTCCCATAGAAATTAACTTTTGACAAAATTTTCCATATAAATAAAATTTTGACAACATTTTCTATAGAAATAAAATTTTGACAAAAATTTCTATAGCAATAAAATGTTGAAAAATTTTTCTATAAAAAAATATCGACAAAATAAAAAGAAAAAAATTTTTGACAAAATTTTCAATAGAAATAAAATTTTACAAATTTTTCTACAGAAATAAAATTTAAACAAATTTTTCTATAGAAATAAAATTTTGATAAAATTTATAGAACTAAAATTTTGACAACATATTCTATAGAAATAAAATGTTGACAAAATTGTCTATAGAAATAAAATATTGACAAAAATTTCAATAGAACTAAAATTTTTGACAAAGTTTTTACAGAAATAAAATTTTGACAATTTTTTTTTTAATAAAATTTTTTGTTTGATAGTTTTTTGGTAAATTTTTTTTCAAAATTTGTTAGATATTTTTTGATCGAATGGTTCCCTTTACTTACCATAGTGTTTTCAAGCGAATGTCTGTATACAGCCTAAAAGTATGTACTACAAGTTTGTATGGGCCTAAAACAAACTTGATCGATTTTTTTTATTATTTATTGAATTTTATTTTTTACTTTAATTTACCTTCATATAAATTTAAATTTCAGTTTGTTTCCACAATTCTTTATAATCATAAAACATATTTTACTCTCCTCTTGCATATAGTCCATTAATAAAAGATCCATAGAATAATAAAAACAAAACACATCATTCATTTCACGCCATTTTAATAAATGTTTTAATTAAGTTTTATATAAACATATTATTTTTTGTTGTTTGTGTTTCTTGGTTTTCTTCTTCATTAAGCCATTATAATGTAATTTATAGGTGAGCATGTTGTATTTGAGTGATTTTTGTTGTAGGTTGTTGGTTGGTTGATTGGTTGGCTGGTTGGTTATAGCAGACATGTATTTGTTGCGATTGCTAATATTGATGCTTTTGTTTTTCCTCTCGCCGTTGTTCTGTTCTGAGTAATTTGCGGCAAATGACATTTTCAATTAATTTTGCTAGGGGGTAAAATGTCATACTGATTCACAACAACAGCAATAATAATAATAGTCATAGCAATAACAAAAAATAAAAAGCCCAAACACATACAAAATCCCCACCAAGAGAACACCACAGGCATCAGAATTTTCACTAGCTGGAGAACAATAATACCATTACCACTACAATTAACTTGAACATTCAACTAATAGCAGCCTCTCACACTCTCTCTCTTTCTCTCTCTTAACCCAGAGGGGGATTTTGATAACAAGCTGAGAGTACACTGTATTCAATGTATGCTCTGTGTATATGCACATACATACGTACATGCCAAGTGCATATATACGTATTTAGTAAAATTGAAATTAATTAAAAATGTATTGCAGTTGAAAAACATTTTAATTTCGTTGTCAACATTCATTGTTACATATTGGCATACGAAAAACGAACAAACGAATGGAAAATGAATGGAGGAATCATAGTCAAAATTATAGAAATGTTCATGGAAATATCAAAGGGAAAGTGGAAAATATAACTAAACGGATGTGACAATTTTTTAATTAACCTGCTAAATGAATACAACTAAGACGAATGGAACATAAAACTGAGGTGACGACTATTCCGTTCCCTGTAGACACTGATCTAATTGAAATAATTATGGAATCTAAATTTTAGGACATGCACACACAAAAAAATATTTTTTGTCTTCAATCGCGAAATTAATTGATCCAATTAATTATACCCTCCACCATAGGATGGGGGTATATTAACTTTGTCATTCCGTTTGTAACACATCGAAATATTGCTCTAAGACCCCATAAAGTATATATATTCTGGGTCGTGGTGAAATTCTGAGTCGATCTAAGCATGTCCGTCCGTCCGTCCGTCTGTCCGGCTGTCCGTCCGTCTGTGGAAATCACGCTAACTTCCGAACGAAACTAGCTATCGACTTGAAACTTGGCACAAGTAGTTATTATTGATGTAGGTCGGATGGTATTGAAAATGGGCCATATCGGCCCACGTTTACGTATAGCCCCCATATAAACCGATCCCCAAATTTGGCTTGCGGAGCCTTCCGGAGCAGCAAAATTCATCCGATCCGGTTGAAATTTGGTACGTGGTCTAAGTATACAGTCTCTAACAACCATGAAAAAATTGGTCCATATCGGTCCATAATTATATATAGTCCCCATATAAACCGATTCCCAGATTTGACCTCCGGAGCCTCTTGGAGGGGCAAAATTCATCCGATCCGGTTGAAATTTGGTACCTGATGTTAGTATACGGTCTCTAACAACCATGCAATAATTGGTCCATATCGGTCCATAAATATATATAGCTCCCATATAAACCGATCCCCAGATTTGACCTCCGGAGCCTCTTGGAGGAGCAAACTTCATCCTACCCGATTGAAATTTGGTACGTGGTGTCAGTATATGGTCTCTAACAACCATGCAAAAACTGGTACATATCGGTCCATAATTATATATAGCTCCCATATAAACCGATCCCCAGATTTGAACTCTGGAGCCTCTTGGATGAGCAAAAGTCATCCGATGCGGTTGAAATTTGGTACATTTCGTTAGTATATGGCCTCTAACAGCCATGTAAAAATTGTCAAATTTTATTACTATAGAAAGTTTTGTCAAAATTTCATTTCTATAGAAAGTTTTGTAAAAAGTTTATTTCTATAGCAATGTTTGTCAACATTTTATTACCATAGAAAATTTTGTCAAAATTTTATTTCTATAGAAAATTTTGTAAAAAATTTATTTCTGTAGAAAATTTTGTCAACATTTTATTTCTATAGACAATTTTGTCAACATTTTATTTCTATAGAACATTTTGTCAACATTTTATTTCTATAGAAAATTTTGTCAACATTTTATTTCTATAGAAAATTTTGTCAAAATTTTATTGCTATAGAAAATTTTGTCAACATTTTACTTCCATAGAAAATTTTGTCAACATTTTATTTCTATAGAAAATTTTGTCAAGTTTTTATTTCTATAGAAAATTTTGTCAAAATTTTATTTCTATAGAAAATTTTGTCAAACTGAATTATATACGTACTTAATCGGCCTTTTTTTTGTTTAATATATACTCCTTATGGACTAACTTACAATTTAGAAGACAGTGTTAAAAAGTTTTACGATACCTTGCCATCGGCAAGTGTTATCGCAACCCAAGTAATTCGATTGTGGATGATAGCCTTTAGTAGAAGTTCCTACGCAATCCATGGTGGAGGGTACATAAGATTCGGCCTGGCCGAACTTGCGGCCGTATATACTTGTTTTTAATTGAAATGTTTTCAATCACAGAAATGATAGTATCAATTAAAAAATTAATTGAAAGTCGGAATCAATACCAAACTCCTTAAACCAAGGTCAAAATCTTTGGATCATGCGATGAAAATATAGGTAACTCCATCAACAGATCGTTATATGGACATTTTTAATTCCTATAAAAGATAAAATTTCAGTGGTATATCCTTCTCGTAATCGAAACCGTAGCCTCCACTCCCAATACCTTTTGGCACAGTAAAGTATTCCAAAAACAAAACTTCAAACTAATCAAATAGTTCAACTATTAATAGTTGGACTTTTGTCTCATAGCAATTCAACGAAATTAATCACACCATTAAAGTCTGAATGAAAAACAAAACCTCACAGCTAAAATAGAGAACTCGAAATTAGTAGGAAATAAGCCAAAGCCACAATGTATAACCTCCTACTAAAGTTTTCTATTTTTTTTTAACAGAATTTTTTGATAAGTAGGAATACTAGCACTCAAATTCTTTTTTCTTTCTTCATCCCTATAGAAATGTAATTTAGCAAATAACGTTTTCTCAACTTCTTTTCCTTGGTATTGGTGTAAGCCCAAACTCTAAGATATATCAACTTTTACATGCCACATTAACTTCATTGCTTTGTCATTGCCTTAACAGAGGCCAGGCATAATGTCCTTATAGTTTAGTTTTATTTTTTTTTCACTTTATCATCCTTCAGGCTTTTGTAAAAGTTTTCTACCACTTTTGTGTGCTACCGCATCTGAAATAGAAAAAAAAAACCTAAAGATCTCTGGAAAGTTATTTGCTTTAGTGTTTTTTTAATATGGCTCCTCTTTTTAACATTAGTATGAGAAGTTTTAATGTGAAAAATTTTTCTGCAATCGCATTACTGAATGAAAACTAATGATAATATAATAAAAAAAAAAAATATTTAAAAAAATCACAAATTGGCGGCCAACGTGGGTTATTGATAATCACAACCAAAAACTGGACCATGAACATATACAAACAGAAGAAGGAGGACCTTTTCTCCATGCAGCCTATTCAATTTATAACCAAGTCCGTCCGATATGTCACGCTGTATGAAAAAAGAAAAGTTTGTCATGACTTTCACCGATCTATTTGAAATATTATTGGGACCCATGATCCTCATGTCTCCGAAGTCTGGGATTGATGTCAAGATCCTCTGGGCCCTAGATGACCATGCACTGCACAGTAACACAAAATTTAAAGATTTACTCACTTTTCTATTATTTTTGACATATTTGCATCTGGCGCCCAACGTGTGGCATTTTCATATTATAAAATCTTCTTAGCATTCGAAATTTTCCCATATCTCTAATATATATCTATAGACCCCCCCCCCATTCCTTTGCATACTGCTAGGCCGTCTTTAGTTTTTTTTGTCTCAAAGTAATGCCCTTTTCGATTTATTACGTAGAGTTCCAAAAAACTTACCTAAGTAAGCTCTCTATATTTGGAAATTTTTAAAAGACTTGGTTCTGTAAATTTACTACAAACTGCAAAATATGAAACCCTGCTTTTCAATTTTTTGAGAAATCCATCAGAAATTATTTCAAAATTGTTGTAAAAAATCTTTTTTGAGCTTCAGATCTTTTTTCAATTTTTGGTTTATTTGTTTCTAAGTTTTCCCAATATTTGGCAAATTTTCATTGAATTGTTTCCTCGGGGCAAATGTGATAATAATGACTGTCTAACAGGTTGGCTGATAAGTACCCGGTCTAACAAAGAAAAACATGAGAACAAGAAAAAGTCATTTGTTGGGCTATAAAAGGAAGGTCCCTTGTCATTGATGCAACTATACCTAACCATATATACCCATGATTGAAGATATATCTAATAAAAATTAATTGGATCAATTAACTTCGTGATTTAATAAGAAAAAAAATATTTTCTTGATAAATTCCATTCATAGGAAAATATTTTGATTTTAAAATTAATGGGCGCCAAGCCCAATTTAATTTACATAATTTGCTATCCTACATTAGGTACCCAGCAAAAAAGGCGTCGCCAAAAAAGTAGTGAAAATGTTCTTTTTGGATCCGGAAGTGGTGCAAAATTGACGCAGAAGCGATGAATTTAACATGGGCTTGTCATAGGACGGAAGTCCTCTCATTTCAACAGCCGTTGCACTGAATTTGCATTACTTCTTTAGGTGTGATCCAAATTCAATGTTTTTGATGTAAATTAATTCTGTGATATTTTGTCAAATAAATAATTTTTATAATTTTTAATGGCTTGTCGGAAGCGTTTGATATCAACTATTTTTAAAAATTCACAATTTTTTTAGCATTTTTTTCGACAAAATTTAAATGATTTGTACCATTTTATGAATTCTTACTTTGTTTTTTAACCTATTTGAAACCAAAAGTGTTAAAATTACCCATTTAAACTATGAAAAAAAAACAAGTTATAAAAAATTTAATTAAAAGAACTTCCTGGGTAGTTAAAATAAAGAACATCATTGGGAGCACATCTGCTGGAAGTACTTTTAAAATTGTGCTTTTGGAAGAACTTCCAAATTTTTTTGCTGGTTACCCAAAAAAATTTAAAAATTGTCATTAACATGAAACAAAATTTCCTGCTTTGTATCTAACCATGAAAATATTTCAATAAAAAAATTATTTGAATCAATTAAGTTCGTGGTTGAATCACAAAAAAAATATATTTTCTCGATAAATTCCATTCACAAGAAAATATTTTGAATTTCAAATTAATAGTTTTGGCGCCCAATTTAATTAATATAACTTCCCAGCAAAAAAATTTGGAAGTTCTTCTCAAGGCACAACTTTAAAAGAACTTCCAAAAATGCTCTCCCAAAGATGTTCTTTATTTTAACAGCACAGGAAGTTCATTTAAGTCAATTTCTTTATAACCCGCTTTTTTAAATGGAAATTTATTTTTATTTATTTCAAATAGGTTAAAAACATATTAAGAATTAATAAAATGGTACAAATTATTTAAATTTAGCCGTAAAAAATGTTAAATCCTTTCTAGAAAAATTGCAAATTTTTGAAAATATTTGATGACAAACGCTCCAGACAAGCGTTATAATGCATTAAAAATCATAAAAATTTTAAAAATTATTTATTTGTCAAAATATCACAAAAATTCTTAATTCACATCCAAAACACTGAATTCACCTAACACCTTAAGAAGTGCTGCAAATTCAGTGCAGTGGCTGTGAAATGTTGGACATCCGTCCTATGACAAGCCCATGTTAAATTCCTCGCTTCTGCGTCAATTTGGCATCACTTCCGGATCCAAAAAGAACATTTTCATTACTTTTTTGGCGACGCTTTTTTACTGGGTTGTTAACCTACATTAGGCACACAAAAAATTTAAAAATTAGCATTAATATATAACAATTTTTCCTGCTTCTTATTTAACTATGATTGAAGGTATATAAATTAAAAAATATTTAAATCAATTAAATTCGTAATTGAATCAGAAAAAAAAAATATTTTCTTGATAAATTCCACTCATTAGAAAATATTTTGAATTTTGAATAAATAGTTTAACCTACTTTAGATATCCAAAAATTTAAAAATTGGCATTAACATGAAACACAATTTCCTGCTTTGTATCTAACCATGATTGTAAATATTTCAATAGAAAAAACATTTGGATCAATTAAATTCGTGATTGGTATCAGAAAAAAAATATTTTCTTAACAAATTCCATTGATAAGAAAATATTTTGATTTTTAAATTAATGATTTTGGCGCCCAACTTAATTAACATAAGTTTTCAACCTACATTAGGCAGCCAACAAAAAATAATAATTAACATTAAGATGAAACAAAATTTCCTGCTTTGTATCTTTTATTGGAAAAACTTACAGATTTCCGATGCAAATAGTGCTACAGTCGAAGCAGTGCTTCAGATTTCATAAAATATTACAAATTTATTATTACAAAACCTTGAAATGTGAAATTTTAATTTTACTTAAACATTTGCACCAAATTACTTTGCCAGTAACATTTATACAGATGAAGGCCAAAGAGGCTTTCAGGCGGTAAAAAAAAAATCTTTTGAAATCTCATGCCCAAGTATGGTCGGTGGTATTTGCTTGTATTTAAATATGGTTGACACACTACCCAAGATGAACCAACAAAACGAAAACAAAAAGAAAAAACTCACGAAAACAAGGAAAACCATGAAAGTTGGAAAATGGCGAAAACTTATTTAATTCACTTCGCTTTTTCCCGCATTTAATTCAATTACATTATAAAGAAAAAAGTTTCATTTTCTGCTCTGGCTCTTCACAACTTCACCAACAATTTGGTTACACTTTAGGGCTTGCAGAGGCTACGGTTTTTATTGTAATGTCAGCAGTTGCCTTGCCTTTGTCTGGATTCTGTTTTTTTTTTTTCGCCAAGCCTTAGCATAAAATAAGACGACTGACTAGCCCAAGACGACACAATGGCAGAGAATGCAATGCTGTTACCACTATGTGCTGTTAAATGTTTTGCTTTCGCTTTTGATTTTGTAAATAGTGTTGTAATATTAAATAATTCCTATAAGTAGAGAAGCAAACACAGACCATTAAGGATTGAAATCAAATGCATATACACACACTCTGACTCATAAACCCTCAAAAACACACACACATACACACAGAAAACTCCACAAAATTCCCAGCGGGAAAATTGAGAAGTACCGCAAAAATCATGCCTTCTTAACCCATGATTTTGGGATCCTTAACACCTTCCCATATGCCTTCTCCTATCATGCATGCTAAAATGCCTTGCAATTCCTTTCTAAAAAATGCCCGCAAACATTATTCTGTGCCTTCTTTGGGAATTGGAAAAAGAAGGACCTACATTGTTGTTATAAGAACGAAAATTCAGTTTTTTTATATAATCATCAAACAAACATTTGTATCAACATTTTTAACAGGACACGGTTTTAATCCGATTTGCCTCAAAACTAGAATTTGCTGTTATTTCGCAAGATGATTTTTATTTAGATATAGTTGTTGATTTTAGTTCTAGAGCATGTAATGCGCTATTATCATCCATTTGCCAGAAATTTGGAAATTAGTATCCCTCCCCGCCTTCCAGTGTATTTAAAATAGAATATATTTTTATACCCTCCACCATAGGAACAAAAAAATCAGTAGAAAAGTGAAGTTTTGTATTCGAAACAGCGTTTCTGGCGATGTCTTAAAATTGACGTATTTTTGGGATTAAGTTGGACATATAGTTAGTTGTAGATCAATTTACCCACATATATTCCATTGGTTTTACTTTATATGTTTGTTTTGATCGTGATACTTCTATTTGTCTTCTAACATATATTAGTTGTTGTTGTTATAATACAGTTTTATAATGTTGTTGTGAGAGCATACACACAGAAAAATTTATTTGACTTCAAATCTTTTGACCTTTCCTTAAGGATTTCGTTATTGAATTTGAAATATTGTTTTTTTTTTTTTAATATAAAGTCACGTTTTTGGAAGCTAACTAGCTCTAGATCTAGGCTCTGTGAATTTAAAGCTAGGATACAGGTCTCATTTATTGAATTTTCGTTCACGTTTGGCGATATATCAACACAGGTATACAGCTATAAATAAATTTCGAATAAAAATTAAAATTGTAAAATACATTTTAATGCAACAAATGTTTTCTTATTTCCAAATAAATTTTTAACCAAAAATGCAAAATCCTCCAAATAAATATTAGCCTATTTTGAAGTTTTTTATCTTTAATACAAGGGTTCAATATCACAGTTATTTAAAAGATTATTCACTTAAATCATTTTTTTTTCTTCTTTATATTAAGTGAAATTGGCCTTACTTTAAGGTCCTATAACTTTGATAGAGGCACGAACATTTCAAAGATTCGTGTACTAAATTTAAATAAAATAGATTTTAATTTAAGATTATGAACTTTTTTCAGTTTTATCTCTACATGGTTACTATAGTTTGTTCTCCCTTGCTTATGAAAAATAAAATTAAAAAGTATAGCACTTGTTGTTTTACATATCAGCCACCCTGTACATATGGGGAGGCTTATATAATTCCGATCAGGTTTGAACTGAACATAGTAAAAGTGCTTGCCACTCAAAAAAAATTTTGTTCAAAATTTAAAAAAATTGGCTGAGTGATATGGGATATAAACTCAAATCGGAAGATTATATATACGGGCGCTATATATATACCTGACACGATCTCTTTGAAAATTGACAGAAATACTACTATTAACAAGAGCAAACGTTTTGACAAATTTCATGTAAATCGGTTGTTCCCTTGAATTAATATCAGTTTGGGGGTCAAATACCCCACTGTGCGATGGTATACTTTGTACAAGTAGCTACTATTTATGTAGGTCGGATGGTATTGCAAATGAGCTATATCGGACCACATTTAGGTATAGCCCACGATCCTCTTGGAGGAGACAATTTTATCACATCCGGTGGAAATTTGATACGTGGCCTGTAACAACCAGGCAAAAATTAGTCCAAACCGATCCCTGCGCTTTCTGGAGGTGAAAAATTCATTCGATCCAGTTAAAATGTGGTACGTGTTGTTAGAGGCCAGTTACTAACACAACTGGCCTCTAACAACGATGCAAAAGTGGCCCATATCGTTCCAAAAATATATGCAGCCTCCATAAAAAGCAATTACCATTATTTATTTATTATTTAATTTATTATAATTACAAATTACAATAAACTTATTTATACGGGCACTAGCAACTAGAGGCTTCTGCAGGGGCATATTTCATACGATCCAGTCGAAATTGGAAATTTTTATGTTAACCGATCAAGAACTGATTCAGCTTATATAGGTATTTAATCTACCTCCATGTACATTAAGGCAATGTTAAGAAGTTTTAAGATACCTTGTCTTTAGTAGAACTTTCTTCGTAATACATGGCGGATGGTCCATAAGACTCGACCTGCCTGACATTACGGTCGTATTTACTTATTTTTATAGTGCGGTTAAATAAATAAACATAAATCATTCTAAATAATTAATAGTTAAATTAATAATAACAAAAATCTATAAATTTGCCTATGGTAGAATCTGTTCGAACCCACCAATGATCCCATACTCATTCTTTGTTGGCTGCCAAGCTATTAATTTGCTTATGTCTAGTTACTCCTAACTTTGGCCTTCTAGAAGACATTTTCTGTAACATATAAAAGATCCGATACCCATTATACGTTCACTTCCAACAGAAGGGAACACGGAATGACCTCACGTGTAGCTCAAGTTTACCTTTTGGCGCCCACATCACATAAATGTGTCGTAGGCCAGTGGATGAGTGTAGGACTACCAATAACGCGGACCCCGGTTCAAATCCCGACGGAGCAGAAAAATAAAAATACACCTGAGGTAAATATTAAAATCACAAAAATAAGATAAACTGTATAGGAAAAGTAAGTCAAATTAAATTCTCACGTAAAAGGTATGAGGGCAAATGTTCAGCTCATAGACAACCTTGCCTTCAAAATATTTATTTTTACACGCTTTCTTTTATGCCTTCCTGTCCAGGCCTTTTTGAGGGCCTTCTTTGGAAAGCATGATTTTTGTACTTAGTATGAAGGCCTGATAACATGGCATCGACGACACCACCTCTAGAAGGCATGCGAATAGAAGCGAGAGGCAAGGCCTTGGTCTCCAATCCAATCCAATGTTATTTTGAAATGAACACGTAATGCAGCGCCCAGGCCTTATAGCTACCCGGACAGCACTTCCATCATCGATTCCACGTCGCTTCCATTTCCCGCTGGGTTGAGCTTATAAATAGACTGTGAGACAAAAGTGGTGGTGTTTTTTGTGAGACTGAGGCTGGTGAGGTGGTGAGAATACCAAAGTAAGTGAGTGGAAATGTGGTAGATTTTACATAAAACAGCTTTTAGTCCTAATGAAAATAAATGTAATTTATTTCGAAAAGAATAATATAGTATACGAATATTCAATTTGACACTTGGTGTCAAGTGTATAGAATAAGCCCGAAGATGGGGTCTTGGCAATATTTAATAGGATTTCGAGTAAATAAAAAATAAGTGTTTTGTTTTTTCTGGAATCGAATACTAAACCCCGAATAATAATAACGAAAAATCTTTTGTTGAATTAAATCTTAGGTATACACAAATAAAATATAAATTAGACTCAAAATTTAAGTCGGCTAATGCACTAGGGTGGAACACAATTTTAGTAAAAAAATATGGGAAACATTTAAATCTTAAGCAATTTTAAGGAAACTTCGCAAAAGTTTATTTATGATTTATCGCTCGATATATATGTATTAGAAGTTTAGGAAAATTACAGTCATTTTTACAACTTTTCGACTAAGAAGTGGCGATTTTACAAGGAAAATGTTGGTATTTTGACCATTTTTTTTTTAAATCAGAAAAACATATATATGAGAGCTATATTTCTAAATCTGAACCGATTTCAACCAAATTTGGCACGTATAGTTACAATGCTAATTCTACTCCCTGTGCAAAATTTCAACTAAATCGGAGTTAAAAATTGGTCTCTGTGGTCATATGAGTGTAAATCGGACGAAAGCTATATATGGGAGATATATCCAAATATGAACCGATTTCAACCAAATTTGGCACGCATAGTTACAATGCTAATTCTACTCCCTATGCAAAATTTCAACTAAATCGGAGCAAAAAATTGGCCTCTATGGGCAAATTAGTGTAAATCGGGCCAAAGCTATATATGGCAGCTATATCTAAATCTGAACCGATTTGGCTGATATTTTGCAAGTTTTTCGAGACTCATAAAATATTCGGATGTACGGAATTTGAGGAAGATCGGTTGATATACACGCCAATTATGACCAGATCGGTGAAAAATGTATATGGCAGCTATATCTAAATCTGAACCGATTTTTTCCAAAATCAATAGGGATCGTCTTTGAGCCGAAACAGGACCCTGTACCAAATTTTAGGACAATCGGACTAAAACTGCGAGCTGTACTTTGCACACAAAAATACATCAACAGACAGAAAGACGGACAGACATACAGACAGACGGACATCGCTAAATCGACTCAGAATTTAATTCTAAGACGATCGGTATACTAAACGATGGGTCTCAGACTTTTCCTTCTTGGCGTTACATACAAATGCACAAACTTATTATACCCTGTACCACAGTAGTGGTGAAGGGTATAAAAATCGTATCAGAATCAATAGCAAAATCTTAAATGGAAGGTCAATATCTTTTTATTCAAGTAAATTTTTTTTATGAGTGCAGGATGTTTTTTGGCGCAAAGACGAGCGCTATATTAATTGAAAAACAAAATCGGAGCAAATTTAAATATAGCTATATGGCCCATTTTCGACAAATGGGGTCATATTGTGCTCATTTACTCTTTGATCGCCTGCATACTGTAATTCATTGTAGCACCAATTTTCCGAAATTTGGCCATAATCAAAGTATATTCAAATTCTGGTGATATCAAAATGAGCCCCAAAACCCGAATGAAACAGGGCCACAAATGTGGGGCGACATTTCAAAATGAATATGAGCCCCCATGAGAATGAGCCCAAAAAAATTTAACTGAGGCATGAAAATTTACCCCAAAATATAATTAGGGCTCATTTTCCTTTTGATTTAAAATACCGTGTGAATCCTAACTTATGGAAGAAATATGAAACCTTAAGAAAAAATTAAATATGTGTTACTCAGTACGCATTTTTTTTGGTTTAGAATATGTTATAGTCGGCCCCGACCGAATTTCTACTTTACTCCCTTGTTAATATTTACAATTGACCTCACAGGGAGATTCATATTTAAACAATCAAAATACTGAATGTATAAAATAAATTTGTTTTCCCAATTTAATTGTTAATTTTATAATTGAACATGTTAACATTCATTTTGTGTAAGCCCCACATCAATAAACTTTTGACATATTATGTTTTCCATATAAATACACAATATCATCATAACTTTAATTAATTTGATACGATTTTTTAGCTTCTCCATAAAATATCAATTTTTTGTATACATTTTTAAACTGCTGCCACCAACTACAAATCTTTTAATCATTTTGTCAAAATCGCAAAAAAAAAAAAAACTCTACACATATCTCAGTTCAAACATCACAAAAACCGCATGTAATTTGTCTTCGGTTTGGCTAGGCAACAGTGACAATATTACCACCAACATACCAGCAAACATAATGCATGTATCACAGTAGCAACAACAGCAACAAAAAAAAACTAAAACCGGTAGTTATTACAACGTATATGCTATATAAACCCTACAAAGCCAACACTATTTTATGCAAAATTTTTTCCATTCTTGTTTTTGTACTCTAGACCATACGCTACTCTACACTACAAAGTTAGTCAACGATGGTAAAACCAATGATATTACTTACTCTCTTGTCATTGTTATTACTCCTATAGAGAAAGAGAGACAGAGAGAGAGAGAGAGAGAGAGAGAGAGAGTGATAGTCATTGCTGTTGAAATAAATTGAATGTTATCTCAACACATTTGTAAAATATCTACATGTAGCTATATCCCGTACTCAATGGTAGAGTATGATGTGTGTGTGTGTGCATCCATCCATGTGTGCATGGGTAATTCTTTATATGTCCCAAGGTGTGAGTGTGAAACATATATTAAATGTTTATACTAAAAATGCATTTAAAAAGTAATTTGTCTGAGACCGCCAAAAATAAAATCTGCACGAATTTATTTAAAAAAAGAACACAAAAATACAAATACACAAGGACTCACAATATACTTTCATACAAACAAATGTGGAAAGCAACAATTTCATGTTCTTTTGGCTTGGTTGGGTATTATACAAGGTCTCACAGGACTATATATGTTATACACTTTTAAAGGAGTATAAAATTGGCTCTACGAATATGGGCTCCATTAAAAAAGGAGTCCCAAAACCTCAAATAAATAAGAACAACATGAAATCTTTAGGAGAATAAAATCATTTTTTTTTTTTGAATCCGTTTGCATTATGACACTAAACCCAAAGATTTCAAATTGAAATGAAAGGTGTGAAAATAGGCCCCCAGGAAAATGAGCCCCAAAAACCTAATGAAACAGGGCCACAAATGTGGGGCGACACATCATAATGAATATGAGTCCCGTGAAAATGAGCCCCAACAAAATGTAACTGAAGCACGCAAATCGACCAAAACAAAAACAAAACTTAAGGCTCACTTTCACTTTTGAATTAAAGGATCGTGTGAAAATGACTCCTAACTGATGGAAAAATAGGAAGTTTTAAAAAAATACGTAAATATATGTTAATGAGTACATATGTTTTGGGAATCGCATTAGTCCACATTAGACATTGGAGCAAGTCTTAAACCCCATTGAAAAATCCTAAAAAACAAGAAAAGGATCCACTTAAAAACGAAACACAATCACGGTTGGAAGAATTCTACCAAAAATGGTAGATTTTTTATTGTTTGGTAGATAGGTAGAATTCTTAATTTTTTTGGTAGATTTTGCAAAATATTCCTTTCCCACTGAGAGATACTAAACAAATTTCTATACAAATAACTTTTGGACAAAAATTTCTACCAAAAAAAAATTTACAAAAATTTCTATAGAAATTCTATTTCTATAGAAATTTTCTATAGAAATAAAATTTTGACAAAATTTTCTATAGAACTAAATTTTTCTATAGAAATAAAATTTTGACAAAATTTTCTATAGAAATAAAATTTTGACAAAATTTTCTAGAGAAATAAAATTTTGACAAAATTTTCTATAGAAATAAAAATTGGACAACATTTTCTAGAGAAATAAAATTTTGCAAATTTTTCTAGAGAAATAAAATTTTTATAAAATTTTCTATAGAAATAAAATTTTGACAACATTTTCTATAGAACTAAAATTTTTTATAGAAATAAAATTTTGACAAAACTGTCTATAGAACTAAAATTTTGATAAAATTTTCTATAGAAATAAAATGTTACAAAATTTTCTAAAGAAATAAAATTCTTAAATTTCCGAAATTTCGTAAAATCTCCAAATCCCCAATTCAAAAACTCTATCATCATCTACGAAAAAATATCCAATACTATAAGGCTGTCCAGTTTCCTTTTGCCTTTCAAAATTCATATATGCTAAATTTCTTAATACATTTTTTTTTTCAAATTGTCTCATATTAGAAGGTTATAGACTATATTTAAATTTAATAATATTTAACTCTTAACTACTGGTTTTTATAACCCTTTGTAGCACTCTCCTATAGTCCAATACAATTTAAAAGTTGCTTGGACTTGTCCGTATACAAACGAAAAATATTTCGTATATCAATATGGAATAATGCACGCAAACACACACATACATTTATGGGAGATTACACACAAACGCATGACATTATAACAGAGTTGAGGACAAAATTTAAAGGCTGGATAGATATGGCTATAACATGGTACGTGAACAGCTAGCAAATAAACCTGTTGGTCTCCATAGACTTGGTATGCATATGAAGTAGTCCCGTTAGCATATACTTCAGGATACAGAATACCGGTAGTTTGTAGCTCATAATACACACACACACACCCATATGTGATCATATTGAAAACTTCAGATTTTTCAATGGTGAACAAGGACTTATAGCCATACGAGTACATGTATGTGACAATAAAGCCATACATATATTCATAAGAGCACACATAGTCACACACACACACTTTGACACATCAATGTACTGTGATTACGCGATACTATGTTCACATTACATGTTCACTAATGGTTGAACAAGCCGCAAGCATATCCGGTATTATAACATTGCTTGAAAACACCATAGCCTCTATACCATGATCCACAATACTCAAATCTATTTCCCCACACACAGCACAAGCCGATTTATGGTTAAAGGTGGTAGTGGTGGTGGTGGTAATAGGAATGGTGTTGGTATTGGTGTTACTTCCTACTTTGCTTCCATAAATCCAAAGGCATAAACTTAGCTTATGTGGTGGTAATGGTGGCACAATGTGGCTATGACTTCAACAATGAGGAGGAAAATCTCTATATGTGAGTATATGCGAGTTTCATATTCAAAAAGTGGTAAACAGACATTTTCCAGCTCGGTAATAGCAATCAACTAAGAGGAATTATGCGTGGGTCACTAGAAGGGGTCGAGAAAAAGTTTTGGGACATTTTGCAGCAATTTTATCGAAACCACCAGACAAGAAAATATAATTGAGTTTTGTAAACTTTTAATGTTTTTGACTCATATTTCTTTAAAATATTCCAAAAATATGCAAAAAATAAGAATATTTTAGTCAAATGTCTTTGAAGATTGAAAAAAATTAGTTAACAAAAATATGTTAACAAATATAGGCTACGACTTGATTTAAAGATTTTTCAACGTTGGTTTAATTTTTTTTCTTTTTGAAATTAAGAAAAGATTTTTTATTTGCATGAATACCTATTATTTTAGTTACGGTATTAAAATCGTTTGCATACTTTTAGGTATATCTATAAATTGAAATATAGTAAGAATACATTGTGTTGATGATTTGTTTTTTTTTTCACAAGAACACCTCCTTCTTTCAAGTGTCTATTTAAACATTTTTTAAGTCATGTTTCTTTCATATCCTAAATATATCCTAAAAATATCCAACGAATAAAAACATAAATATATTTTAAGCCCCACAATATTTTGTATCCAAAGATTATACACAAAAAGTTTTAGTCTGTCCACTAGATCTAAGTTTTCTATGCTCTTACGTATAACTACTACTTGGAAATTTTAATTAAAATAGCGTTTATAAGATTGTTTGAAGTAAATAAATTTTTCTTGACTATAAAGGCAGTTACAAAAAAAGATTATACACAAAAAGTCTCAGTCTGTCCACTAGATCTAAGTTTTCCATGCTCTTACGTATAACTACTACTTGGAAATTTTAATTAAAATAACGTTTATAAGATTGTTTGAAGTAAAGAAATTTTTCTTGACTCTAAAGGCAGTTACTAAAAAAAATAATTTATATATGGATTTTTAATCTCCTGTTTCATTCAAATATCTTAAAAATATGCAATAAATAAAAACCTAAGAAAATTTTAAGCCCCACAATATTTTGAATCCAAAGTTTATCTACAAAAAACTTTGAACTAAAAAAATATGAAACTTGGAATTTGGAAACCTGGAAATTTTTATTGTAAGAACGGTTATAAAATTGTTGGAACTAAAGAAAATTTTCGTTAGTATAAATGAAGTGATTTTTAATAAAAAAAATTAATAGAATTACCATGTTTATCTGTACATGGATATATATGTCAATATATTGCAAAAATAAAATTAAAAATTTTGATAAATTAGTTTTGGATGATAACTTCAATTTCAATTTTATAAAATGTGGGCAATAATTTTCCTCACAATATCTTAATCCTTAAGCCAAGGAAAGATCTTTAGGTGCAAGTATTTGTTAGTGTACTCATTTGTCCAAATTTAAGTGATATGTTATGCCTTACAGCATGGTATGGCATAAAATCATGGTCCACAACCAAAAAATAAACTCCTTATGTGAAAAACTGTGTACAGGACGCAAAATTTAGGACAAATATTTTTTTAAAATATTAAAGACTAATTTCTTTAAAATAAAAAAAACATAATCAAAATAATCATAATCTTTAATTTGATTTGTTTATTAAATTTAGGGAAAAAACTAAAATTTGCTTTGTGGTTTGAATAATTTTTTTTTAATTAAAAAAAAAAAATATATATATATATATATATATATATATATATATGTATATATATATATATATATATATATATATATATATATATATATATATATATATATATATATGTATATATATATATATATATATATATATATATATATATATATATATATATATATATATATATATATATATATATATATATATATATATATATATATATATATATATATATATATATATATATATATATATATATATATATATATATATATATATACATATATATATATATATATATATATATAGTCTTAAGAATTTCCTGTTAACCTTTGATTGTACCATTTACGTAAAACAAAAAGTTATTGTATAAAAATCTGTTGCCTACTTTTAGGTATTGCCATAAATTGAAAAATTGTATATGTCTATTAGACGATTTTCACAACTATTATCGTAATGACACGATGTCATGTTTAGAATGAAAAATCTCTTCAAAGGATTTTTTGACCTGGCTACACTCAAAAAAAAGTGAACTCACTATTTCACTAAAGCCAATTTAACTATATTTCAGTTCATGAAATTATTATATTTGGAGAAAGTTTCATTTACACTAATAATTTTTTGCGTACGTTAGTTAAATGAACTAAAAGACGGGAAAAAATTATACACAAATTTAGCAAAATGATTTACTAAATTCGTACTTCTCACAAAATAGTTCATTATTTCCTTAAATTTGTAAATTTTACTACAACGGCGTCCATCATGAACTTCGTATGTCACTAAAGACATTCTTGCAATTTTGAACTCCAATTTTTTCCTTCAAACTACAAAATTTTCTTTAAAAAGTGAAAAAAATTATTTATGTGTAATAAATTTTCTTGAATTTGTCGAAAAATATTTACTTATTTTTGTGATATCGGCGTGATGCCAGCGCTTGTAATACTGTTTAGTTAAACATTTCTAAAACTATTCAATATTTTCTAAAACTAATCAAAAGTTTTCTTCCTGGTGGGTTCACTGTTTTTTCAGTGTATACAAAGGCTCCTCTAGTAAATATCTCATATTTTTAGATTTTTTTTGTAATTTTTGTATATATTGAGTCTTTTTTTTACATCCCTTATTAGCTCCTCAGCTCTGTTTATATTCCTATTGTAAATTTTCATGGCAATCCCATGCTTCTGAAACTTCAGATGTGAGCCCACTTACATTTATATTTTTATTGAAGTGAACATAATAAACTGATTGCATACAACGAAGTGACACTGACTTGCCTTACCGGTTACCGGTTTCTTAGAGTTGAACAGCGAAAAAAACACATCTATGAATGAACACCAAAAAAAAAAAACAAACATTCACATATCCTTGCCTATGTCGTTGACAGTGATATAAAACTGCCTTTAGGGCTTAAATTCCGGGCCAGCTCTAGATTTGTGTTTGAAGGTGGAAAAGTGTTTTCCATAATATACCTATAAAACACATACTCCAACAATCCGGAAACAACGTTACAATTCTATGCCTTTTGGTTGCATTAATGTTCGCATAAGGATAGCGAAGCAACATCATCAGCATTGCCATCATCAACGGTGGCAGAACACACACACACACACACATTTCTACATAAATGACAATGTGCAACAGAATTTGCCTCTTTCCAAGGGCTTCAATACATCTACAGCCTTGGCCCAAGGCCCAGAACGATAACCAGCATTTACCAGCTCCCTATCTGAAGTGTGTGTGTGTGTGTATATGAGGAGTCCCTTTGGCACACGGGACATGTTAACATGGCTTTCGTGCCAAAATTATTATTCGTATGTTGTACATGACAGTGGTTTTATGTTGATTTTTTTTTTGTAGCATGATGATGGTGAGTAAACACCTAAACCAACAACAAGAATAATATTCAAGAAAACCTCTACAAATACCCATCAACAGGCTTTTTTCGCAACAACCAACAGGCTAGATGAATATATAAAGCTGGCTAGCAACATGAAAAACCAAAATGCACTCTCTCACCCCTCTCTTTACGTTATATGCTTTAGAGGATAAGACTGTTTGAATGTATATATATGTGTGTGTGTGCCTATTTGTCTGGGTATTTATATTACCAAAGGACTACTTTGTTGTGGTATTAAAAACTGTTGCATACTTTTAGGTGTTGCTGCAAAGCACTATAATTTAAATTTGTGTAAAATTAGCAAAGAGAGCAAAAAAACGGCAAATATTCGCGCACACGATATACCATACACAAAGGTGCTACAGTGCCATTTGTCGCACCAGAAAATGTCACCAACATACTCTCTAACACACACACACAGCCCATACTGAGTCAGGAATAACGAAAAAAAAAATCAAAAATGCTATGTTGAGCAAATGAATGGCAAGCTAACATCAAATTCATACCTTTTGTTAAAGTTTAATGTGAATTAAATGGTGCAAATATATTTTTGCACGACCTGTACAAAAGTGAAAAGATGGTAAACAAATGAAATGTGACATACATCACTAAATAACAAAAGAGGTTTTACTCCACTAAAGGTATGCTTTAGTTTGTGAGGCCAAACTAACAAAGGTCAGTAAAAAAGTGTTCTTCGGATACCATAGATAGGCAAGTAAATTAAATCACAAATTATTGTGATCATTTAAATTCATGATTGCATCAAAAACATATTTTCTGTATAGCATTAGACATATACAGGTTTTTTAAGAAGCAATCCAGCTTTAAATCTATGCCCTGTAAAAGTAACTTTAAGGTGCTAATTCAAAATTATAACAGATACTTCAAAGTAATAAAATGTTAACAAAATTTTCGATAAAAATAAAATTTTGACAATTTTTTCTATAGAAATAAAATTTTGACAAGCTTTCTATAGAAATAAAGTTTTGACAAATAAAATTTTGACAAATTTTTCTATAAAAATAAAATTTTGACAAATTTTTCTATAGAAATAGAGTTTTGACAAACTTTCTATAAAATAAAATTTTGACAAAATTTTCTGTAGAAATAAAATTTTGACCAAATTTTTGATAGAAATAAAATTTTGACAAAATTTTCTATAGAAATAAAATTTTGACAAAATTTCTATAGAAATAAAATTTTGACAAAATTTCTATAGAAATAAAGTTTTGACAAACTTTCTATAAAATAAAATTTTGACATTTTTAAAATTTTGACAAAATTTTCTGTAGAAATAAAATTTTGACCAAATTTTTTATAGAAATAAAATTTTGACAAAATTCTCTATTGAAATTAATATTTGACAAAATTTTCTATAGAAATAAAATTTTTACAAAATTTTCTATAGAAATAAAATTTTGACAATTTTTCTTAGAAATAAAATTTTGACAAAATTTTCTATAGAAATAAAATTTTCTAAAAAAAATTATAGAAATAAAATTTTGACTAGATTATCTTGAAAAATAAAATGTTGACAAAATTTTTTATAGAAATAAAATTTTGACAAAATTTTCTATAGAAATAAAATTTTGAAAAAAATTTCTATAGAAACAAAATTTTGAAAAAAAAAAATATAGAAATAAAATTTTGACAAAGATTATCTAGGTTAGGTTAGGTTAGGTTAGGTTAGGTGGCAGCCCGATGTATCAGGCTCACTTAGACTATTCAGTCCATTGTGATACCACATTAGTGAACTTCTCTCTTATCACTGAGTGCTGCCCGATTCCATGTTAAGCTCAATGACAAGGGACCTCCTTTTTATAGCCGAGTCCGAACGGCGTTCCACATTGCAGTGAAACCACTTAGAGAAGCTTTGAAACCCTCAGAAATGTCACCAGCATTACTGAGGTGGGATAATCCACCGCTGAAAAACTTTTTGGTGTTCGGTCGAAGCAGGAATCGAACCCACGACCTTGTGTATGCAAGGCGGGCATGCTAACCATTGCACCACGGTGGCACGGTGGCAAGATTATCTAGAAAAATAAAATTTTGACAGAATTTTTTATAGAAATAAAATTTTGACAATATTTTCTATAGAAATAGAATTTTGACAAAATTTTCTATAGAAATAAAATTTTGACAAAATTTTCTCTAGAAATAAAATTTTGACAAGATTTTCTATATAAATAAAATGATGACAAAATTTTTTATAGAAATAAAATTTAAAAAAAAATATATAGAAATAAAATTTTTCCAGATTATCTAGAAAAATAAAATTTTGACAAAATTTTTTATAGAAATAAAATTTTGACAAAATTTTCTATAGCACTACAATGTTGACAAAATTTTCTATAGAAATAAAATTTTGACACAATTTTCTATGGAAATAACATTTTGACAAAACTTTCTATAGAAATAAAATTTTGACAAAATTTTCTATGGATATAAAATTTTGACAAAATTTTCTATGGATATAAAATTTTGACAAAATTTTCTATAGGAAAAAATGTTTGATAAAATTTTCTATAGAAATAAAATTTTGAGAAAATGTTCTATCCATAAAAAATTTTGTCAACATTTTATTTCTATAGAAAGTTTTGTCAAAATTTTATTTCCATAGAAAATTGTGTCCAAATTTTATTTCTATAGAAAATGTTGCCATCGATTACTTTCAATTTTCCTTTAGGTATTATCAAAAAGTAGTACATACTTTTGGGCGTACATATCTTAATTACCTCTAGCCTCCCTGTATTGACCACTTTGCACAAATATTAACGTAAGCAAAAAACCAATGCAATGATTACCATGTCAAACTTACACACAGGGGGTCTTGGGTTCAATTCCGGATTTGGAAAAATTATCAAAACTTATTTCTTGATTCAAATCTGCTTTAATGTCTATAATACATGGATTTTCTTTTTGTTTTATAATATACAAATATGTTTTTTTTTTTGTTGATTAAAAAACATTGAGTTTTAAACTAAAAACTTTATTTTGTTTTCTTTCATGGGAGACATTATCCTTGAGTTTTCCATATACTTAAATTTTTTAATGCCTTCTTTTGTTACGGTGTAAAATATATGCAATTTTTTGGCGTAGATTGTTGCAACAAATAGCAGGCCTGTTGTTCTGACAGTTTAATGGGCTTTTAAGCGGCTTTAGCCTAAAAGACATTTTATGATCATCAATAACAAAAAAAAATATTTAATTGATGTGCCATTGTTGTTTCTGAGGACAGATATTTTGTTTTTCAATAAACTTCTCTTCTTTTGTTATTTTGTTAATTGTCATTTTGTTTCCTGTCTCCGTCCTTTGGTTTTTGGTTTGAGTGTTTTTTTCTGTTTTGTTATGCCAACATTTTGTTATTTATGTGCCTAGCTATTAGAAAAACTGACTACAGGCTGCTTTCCTATGCGCCTGCATCTGTTTTATGTTGTCCGCTTGGTATGTTTATTTTTATGGCTAGAATTTTTTTTACGATTGTCCTTTATTTTATTTTGTGTGATTTCTGATATTTAATTGAATGTTGAAATATTTTTATTACTATAGATTTATTTGTTTTTTTTTTTTTTTTAATGCATTCATTTAATGGAATTCAATAAATATGAAAAAGGAGTATTTGAGCAAACCAGAAAAAATGCACATTAAATTATTTTTAAATAATAAAAAAATTGATATATAATAAAAAAAACAAACAAACATTATTAGTTGTTCACTTATATACGCAAAACATAAAATCCATTATAGGAAAAGAATTTTTTAATTATTATTAAGTTTTTTAATAAATCTTTTTCTCATAATGTTAAATAAAAATTAAAGTTGGTGGAAGTAGATTTAATTTAATTAAACAAAATATTAGAGATATTTTTCTATATTTATTTATTAAATTTATTCCCAAAGATATGCAGTACCAAAGCCCAATGGCAGTATATCGTACCGAATTGACAACGCAATTTGAATTGGCCTAAAAGTATGCAACAGTTGGTTTGCCCTTTTCGAAAAAATTAGCATTAAATTATTTTTAAATAAAAAAAAGATATATATTACCAAAACAAAAACAAGCATTCTTAGTTGTTCACTTATATATCCAAAACATAAAATTCATTATAGGAAAAGAAATTTTAAATTATTATTATTATTTATTTTATTAAAACATTTTCTGATGATGTTCAATAAAAATGAAAAATTAAAGTTGGTGGCAGTAGATTTAATTCAGGACTAAAAAATGTAAATTAAAAAAAAATAAATATTAGAGATAGTTTTTTTCTGTATTTATTTATTAAATTTATTTCCAAAGCGCTACAGTGCCATAGACCAGAGCTATAATATCTTATTTATTTGGCACACCAAATTTGATTGGCCTAAAAGTATAGAACAGTTGGTTTGACCTTTGAATATAAATTTTCTACTATAGTATAATCATAATGGAATTCAATAAATATGAAAAAGGTGTATTTGAGCAAAACAAAACAATGACAGTGACATTAAATTATTTTTATTTTAAATAATAGAACAAAAGAGATATAAAACAAAAAAATATATATATAATAATAAAAACAAAACCTTCTTTCTTATTCACTTATATACCCAAAATATAAAATCCATTATAGGAAAAGAAATTTTAAATTATTATTATTATTTTTTCACTAAATCATTTTCTCATGATCTTAAAAAAAAACGAAAATTTAAAATTTGTGACATATATTTGTACTAAAAAGGGTTAATTAAAAAAAATATTAGAGATAGTTTTTTCTTTATTTATTCATTTATTAAATTTAGTCCCACAGCTATTTAGTACCATAGCCCATCTTACTTAATTGGCACACCAATTTTGATTGGCCTAAAAGTATGCAACAGTTGGTTTTCCCTTTGAGTATACATTTTCCACTATAGCATTATTATATTGATCGGCCTAAAAGTATGCAACAGTTGGCCTCGCCTATAATACAAGTATAGATGCTTTATGAAAACGTTTGTGTGCATATGTATGTGTGTTTTACAAGTGCCTTTGTTTAAGAGCCCACAATTGATATATGACATTTTTACTCAACCAATGAAATTAATGTTGTCATATTTGTTGTGCGTGTGCGTTTTTTTTTTCCTTTTGTTGTAATGTGAAATTTTTCAATAACGCAAATTGTCAATTTTAATGATATCGAAAAACCATTTATGGGATTCCTTTTCAAAGTAATGGCTCACATTGTTTGTTGTCATTAAAAATAATGAGATATATTTTTAGTAAAACATAAACAAATTATATACATTGTCATCAGATCAGAGGGTGTCCATTTCTATTTATGTGTATGTGCGTGTATACGCGTACGTGTGTGTGTGCGTGTTATCGTATATAGATAAGAGTACATTGAAAAATAATATGAAATGAATATGTACAAACATTGAAAGTCTATATGCATATATGGGATATTCACATACAAAAGAAAAAAAAAATGTTCAGTTTCGTGATCCTCTAAATATTAAAAAAAAATATTTTGTTTTTCTAAGCCAAAATTAATTGAATCAATTATTTTTTTTTTTGCTTCTCCTTGGTGCACTATATTTCAACAATTTTTAAAAATATAATTAAATTAAATAATATTTAATAACATTGGAATATTTTGTATACTTTTAATATCATACAAAAAAAGAAAAGCATACTACAGTATGAGCTTGAGTAAAAAAAACACATATTTTGAGGCTTTATGCGAAAACAATATAAAAATTTAATATTTTTTTCTAAACTAGAATTGAATAATAACAAAAATGTCTAATTTGATACTCATTGTTAATATGCATGGATTTTATTATTTTAAGTAGTTTTCCCTAGTGGTATCAAAATATTGCATACCTTTAGGCAATGCCATAAATAATGCGTATTATACATTGGAAAGAATTCAACGTGTACATAAGTATAAGCAATTGCTTGAAAATATATGCAAATAACAGATAAAACGATTCTAAATTGTTATTCAGAATATAATTTAATCACGTAAATGAATAAAAATATAAAAAAAAGCTTAATTGGATCAATAAAATCACGAATTGCATCACATATATTTTTTAATGTATAAATTATTATTTTTTTTTTATTGAACAAATTATTTTCCTTCAACAATTTTCAAAATTGGAATTATACCGTATCGGTATATTTTTGTATAGTTTCAATATCATACGACACAAAAAAAACACACTTTAGGATGTTTTTTTTAACAAAACAAGCATACTTTTAGGCTTTAACCGGCCCATACGCGTAGATCCATAATTCATCGCCTGTCACGATGTCAAAAACGTGTTTCGAAGCACCCCGATCACATTTTTGCAGGATTTCTTTCGACCAATCGACACGAGCCTTATTGGCACGATTTAATTCTAGTTTTTTGTCGAGCTGAATTATTTAAGGTCTTGTAAACAATACAAATAGCCCTCGTATGTTCAAACGTTCTGGATACGTATAAAATATCAAGCTTTCCGATAGAGCTGTCAGTTGGCATATTGCAAAACTAGGTTTTCCCCGAAATATAAAAGGCAACCCTCGTAAGAGATATGCAAAAAAAATTTTGCCTAACAAAGTGAGGAATCGCAATCTATAGTTTATGAAAAGATTACAAATAATTATAACAATTGCTAACAATTAACATAATATATTGCCTATTTTTAGGATCATAATTAAAACAAGTCCATATTGTATACTTTTAGGTTAAGTAATTGTTTACTTATTGGTTTATTTGATTCTATTAAAAGTTTAATCAAAATCTTAATTAATTACACAAATGATTGTTTCTGATTCACAGATTTGGCTTGCGGAGCCTCTTAGAGGATCAAAATTCATCTGATCCGGTTGAAATTTGGTTCATGGTGTTAGTATATGGTCTCTAATAACCATGTAAAAATTGGTCCATATCAGTCCATAATTATATATAGCCCCCATATAAACCGATCCTCAGATTTGACCTCCGGAGCCACTTAGAGGAGCAAAATTCATCCGATCCGGTTGAAATTTGGTACATGATGTTAGTATACGGTCTCTAAGAACCATGTAAAAATTGGTCCATATCGGTCTATAATTATATATAGCCCCCATATAAACCGCTCCCCCGATTTGGCTTGCGGAGCCTCATGGATGAGCAAAATTCATCCGATTCGGTTGGAATTTGGTACATGGTGTTAGTATGTAGTCTCTAACAACCATGCATAAATTGGTCCACATCGGTCCATAACTGCATATAGCCCCCATATAAACCGATCCCCAGATTTGACTTTCGGAGCCTCATGGATGAGCAATATTCATCCGATTCGGGTGAAATTTGGTACGTGGTATATGGTCTCTAACAACCATGCCAAAATTGGTCCATATCGGTCCATAATTATATATAGCCCCCATATAAACCGATCCCCAGATTTGAACTCCGGAGCCTCTTAGAGGAGCAAAATTCACCCGATCCGGTTGAAATTTGGTACGTGGTGTTAGTACATAGTCTCAACAACCATGCAGAAATTGGTCCACATCGGCCCATAATTATATATAGCCCCCATATAAACCGATCCCCAGATTTGACCTCCGGAGCCTCATGGATGAGAGAAATTCACCCGATCCGGTTGAAATTTGGTACGTGGTGTTAGCATATGGTCTCTAATAACCATGCCAAATTGGTCCATATCGGTCCATAATTATATATAGCCCCCCATATAAACCGATCCCCAGATTTGACCTCCGGAGCCCCTTGGAAGGACACAATTCACCCGATCCGGTTGAAATTTTGTACGTGGTGTTATGGTCTCTAATAATCATGCAAAAATTGGTCCATTGGTAGCCCAAATTTAAACCGATCTCCAGATTTGACCTCCAGAGCTCTTGGAGGAGCAAAATTCATCCGATCCGGTTGAAATTTGGTACGTGGTGAAATTTAGTACATTGCGCTAGTATATGACCGCTAACAACCATGTCAAAATTGTTCCATATCGGTCTATAGTTATATATAGCCGATCCCCAAAAATAATGTACCAAAATTTTATTTCTATAAAAAATTTTGTCAACATTTTATTACTATAGAAAATTTTGTCAAAATTTTATTATTATAGAAAAGTTTGTCAAAATGTTATTACTATACAAAATTTTGTCAACATTTTATTTCTATACAAAATTTTGTCAACATTTTATTTCTATAGAAAATTTTCCAAATTTTATTTCTATACAAAATTTTGTCAAAATTTTATTGCTATAGAAAATGTTGTCAAAATTTTATTTCTATAGAAAATTTTGTCAAAATTTTATTTCTATAGAAAATTTTGTCAAAATTTTATTTCTATAGAAAATGTTGTCAAAATTTTATTTCTATAGAAAACTTTGTCAAAATTTTATTTCTTTAGAAAATTTTGTCAAACTGAATTATTTACGTATTTAATCGGCCTTTTTTAATTTTATATACACCCCGTATGGACTAACTTACAATTGAGAAGACGGTGCTAAGAAGTATTAAGATGCCTTGCCATCGGCAAGTGTTACCGCAACCCAAGTAATTGGATTGTGGATGACTGTCTTTAGTACAAGTTTCTATGCACTCCATGGTGGAGGGTACATAAGATTCGGCCTGGGCGAACTTACGGCCGTATATACTTGTTTTTCATTTTCATTTTTGAATTGGAAATATTTTGGTTATATTTTTTTCTTTGTTGGATCAATTCATTTTTTTTGTTGATTGCAACAACATCAAATAAGATTTAATTATATCAAATAATTTTGCAATTAAATATAAAAACAATTTTCGTCTAAGCCTAAATTAATTGAATTAATTCCCTTTGGAATTGCATTCATTAATTTTCTAATCATAAACGATTACGTTTTTATTGGAAAAATTGTTATTTTTTACCCTCCGTCATACACATGTTTCGTTAGTCACATTCGTAACACATGAGGCCTGGCCAGACCTACTATGTATTTTAATGTATTTATATGGAAAATATGCTATTTTGTTGATATTATTACATTATTAGTGTCGTATTTTCCCTCCTGATTTTTTCACACATCGATAGGTAATAAAATTTTAGGAGGGTACCTGAAGTTTCAAGTCTCTAGCTATATTATAAATGTATTTTAATTACAATTAGAATCGAAAAAGGTCTGGCCAGACTCATGTGTCTGTCCGAGGGTTAATTCTCGTCGGTAACTAGTGGTATTAATTCCTTGATTGTTTAATTAAAAATTATACTTAATTGAAAAGGAGCAGAAATTTAATTAAAAATAACTTATAATACCCTGTTCTACAGAGTGGAGCAGGGTATAATTACTGAAACAAAAGGCATGGGTTTTTGTGTGTATACAAATTTAAACTTTTTACAATTTTTTTAATTAAATCAATAAGTTTTTTATTGGATTAATTATGTTTCACTTTTTGTACTTCTCATGGATGATAGATCTTATCAATTTATTAAAAATTACTTCGTTATTGAAGTACAAAGAATATTTTTTTATTATTTTGCCAATCTTTTCCTTTTAATCAATGAATGTCACATATACAGTTGTCACATAAACAGATTTATACATAAACATACTACTATAGCAATGTGTATATGTATATGTATATATTTATAGGTTTTATTTTATTGTATTTTATATAAACATTATTATGCTAATTAAATTTCTATATATACATACATACATACATATATGTACACATATGCGTATATCAAAAGTCCAAACAATAGATAACAAAACAATAAAGACGATTCTGTTGTTACTGACAACCAAAGAGGGGGCCAGAGGTTGGCTGAAATGAATATACTATGACTGGCTATGGAGGTTGAATGAATGTTGGTACTTGGAAAACTCTAAAGCTTTTGTTATTTTAATCATCGTCATCATCATCATCAAATGACAATGACGTTGATCAAATGACAATGACGTTGATGATGATTGACATTAAAACTCTCCAAATACTCAACACACTCGACAATACTCAATATCGACATACTCGACATATCACATACAAACATCCCATACACAATACACACATAGCTCCACACCTACATACCATACGTATGGGACAAGGACTCTGGACCACTCTGATTCAATAACAAGGGAGTTCAGCACACGGGGAACAACAACAATAAAATATCCTTAAATAATAACAGCAAAATAAAAACCAACATAATCGGATTACAAAACAAGAGCATTGTATAACACAATGCCAGAATATACCAAATTATAGAAGTAGATATACAAGCCACCTACTATCTATAGCAATAATAAGAAGCATCACTAATTAGTTCTCGAATATCAAACATTACACAAACACACACAATTATATAATACAGCAGGTAACAAACAAATGCAGGTTGGGAGAAATTAAAAGAAGAAAACAAAAACTCAATAAAAACAATGACAAAAAAATCTGTATGTAATAGAACCTAAGCCGATTTATGAAAAACAAGTATATACTGCCGTAAGTTCGGCCAGGCCGAATCTTATGTACCCTCCACCATGGATTGCGTAGAAACTTCTACGAAAGACTATCATCCACAATCGAATTACTCTGGTTGTGGTATCTTAAAACTTCTTAACATCGTTTTCTAAATTGTGAGTTAGTCCATACGTGGTATATATTAGACAAAAAAGTTATGTATAGTTAAGACTACAAATAATTACGAATCGATATGGACTTTTTGCACGGTACGTAGAGCCAGAATTGAAATATGGGGGTCGCTTATATGGGGGCTATATACAATTATGAACATGATATGGACCAATTTTTGTGTGATTGGGGATCGATTTATCTGAGGGCCATATATAACTATAGACCGATATGGACCTAGTTAGGCATAGTTGTTAACGACCATATACTGCACAATGTACCAAATTTCAACTCACTCGGATGAAATTTGCTCCTCCAAGAGCTCCAAATCTCGGGATCGGTTTATATGAGGCTATGTATGATTATGGACTGATATGGACCACTTTTGGCATGGTTGTTAAATATCATATACTTCCACCACGTACCAAATTTCAAGCAGATCGGATGAATTTTACTTCTCCAAAAGGCACCGGAGGTCAAATCTGGGTATCGGTTTATATGGGAGCTATAAATAATTATGGACTGATAGGAACCAATTCCTGGATGGTTGTTGGATACCATATACTAACATCACGTACCAAATTTCAACCGAATGGGAAGAATTTTGCTCTTCCAAGGGGCTCTGGAGGTCAAATCTGGGGATCGGTTTATATGGGGCCTATATATAATAATGGACCGATATCGACCAATTTTTGCATGGGAGTTTGAGGCCATATATTAACACCACGTACAAAATTTCAACTGAATAAGATGAATTTTGGTCTTCCAAGAGGCTCTGGGGGTCAAATCTGGTGATCGGTTTATATGGAGGCTATATATAATTATGGACCGATGTGGATTTGCATAATTGTTAGAGACCATGTACTAACACCATGTACCAAATTTCAGCCGGATCGGATGAAATTTGCTTCTTTTAGCGGCCTCGCAATCCAAATCGGGAGATCGGTTTATATGGGGGCTATATATAATTATGGACCGATGTGGAGCAATTTTTGCATGGTTGTTACAGACCATATACTAACACCATGTACCAAATTTCACATGGATCGGATGAAATTTGCTTGTCTTAGAGGCCTCGCAATCCAAATCGGGAGATCGGTTTATATGGGGGCTATATATAATTATGGACCGATGTGGAGCAATTTTTGCATGGTTGTTACCATATACTAACACCATGTACCAAACTTCAGCCGGATCGGATGAAATTTGCTTCTCTTAGAGGCCTCGCAAGCTAAATCGGGGGATCGGTTTATATGGGGGCTATATATAATTATGGACCGATGTGGACCAATTTATGCATGGTTGTTAGAGACCATATACTAACACCATGTACTTATAGGCCTCGCAAGCCAAATTTGGGGGTACGTTTATATGGGGGCTATACGTAAAAGTGGACCGATATGGCCCATTTGCAATACCATCCGACCTACATCAATGACAACTACTTGTGCCAAGTTTCAAGTCGATAGCTTGTTTCGTTCGGAAGTTAGCGTGATTTCAACAGACGGACTAACGGACGGACGGACGGACGGACGGACATGCTCAGATCGACTCAGAATTTCACCACGACCCAGAATATATATACTTTATGGGGTCTTAGAGCAATATTTCGATGTGTTACAAACGGAATGACAAAGTTAATATACCCCCCATCCTATGGTGGAGGGTATAAAAAATCATACACATAACTTGCGTAGTATGAAAAGAAAAAAATTAAAATGAATGAAAATGAAACTTTTAGATGTAAAATATAGCAAAAAAGTAGGCTTTACGTATTTCAAATAAACAAATTAAAAAAATGCAAAAATTCTTAAAATTTAAAAATTTTGTTAATTTTTTTTTTCTATATAAAATTTTTTCAAAATTTTATTTCTATAGGAAATTTTTTCAATATTTTATTTCTATAGAAAATTTTGTCCAAATTTTATTTTAGTATGCTTTATTCCAAATAAATAAATTTAAAAAAAAAATGCTTAAATTCTTAAAATTAAAAAAAAAAAAACAAGAAATATCTGCAATCAATATTAATATAACATATTGCATAATTTTAGGGTATACCAAAAAAATTAAAAAAGAGAAAATCTTACTTTTAGATGTCAGCTTCAGCTACAAATAAAATGAAGATACTTTTGAAAAAAAAAAACTTACTTCCATTAATAATTTTTTAAAATATCATATTTCTGTATACTTCAATGAATTTAATTAATTCTCTTTTATTTATTTTGTTTTCTCCTTACAGGGTGCTTCCTCTAGTCTGGTAGTTAAGTTTGCTGATACCGAAAAAGAAAGGCAAATACGGCGCATGCAACAAATGGCCGGTCATATGAATCTACTTAATCCATTTGTCTTTAATCAATTTGGTCCATATGGAGCATATGCGCAGGTAAATATACAATTTCCATAGAAACAATTGAAAAGTTCTATTAGACAAAATAACAAATCTTCTAGATAAGGGTAATTGGATGGGCAGATAAATAAACAGTAGAAAGCAATAACTAAAAAACTTAACACAAATTTATAAATAAGGGCAATAGATGTTTTTTTTCATATTGAAGCAAAGTGCAGTTAATTAAAAATTAAAATTAAATGAAAAAAAAAACGAAACCAAATTATGTTAAAAATTATCCAAATGGCAGATAAAAATTTGTCGATCAAAAGTTCCAGATAGTTTACTGCGATTTCAACTTCTTTTTGTATATTACTTAGCAAAAAATAATTTTGCAAATTTCTAAAATAGTTTAATTATAGCTTTTTCTCATAAAATTTATTGAAACATACTTAAAGGACAATATGTAGACAATATGATTTATCTGAACCTATACGAGCTATTAAATTATATTGAACTATGCATAACCAAATTCATAGTCATTAGAATCGTTAATAGAAAATGAAATAATTCTCAATGTATAAAAAAATATCCTTAAAATAGGCAACAATTTTTAATAAATTTAAAACGAAAAATTCCAAAAACAATTAAACAAACACAGTTTCATAAAAATTATAGTCATTCATTTCCTTATAATTTACTGCAATTGTAACTTTCTTTCGTTTACATAAAATTTATGGAAGCATACTTAAAGGAGTGTATAAAATAAGATTTGTGTGAACCTATATGATGCTATTAATTTATATTGAATTGTGCATAACCAAATTCATAAATTTTTAATAAAAAGAAACATCCTTAAAATAGGCAACATTTTTTAATAAATTTAAGACGAAAGATCCCAAAAACAATTAAAACGAACACCGTTTCATAAAAATTATAGTCATTCATAGTCATTAGATTTTTTAACAAAAATTAAAATAATTCTCAATGTCAATCAAAATATTAATTATACCCTCCACCATAGGATGGGGGTATATTAACTTTGTCATTCCGTTTGTAACACATCGAAATATTGCTCTAAGACCCCATAAAATATATATATTCTGGGTCGTGGTGAAATTCTGAGTCGATCTGAGCATGTCCGTCCGTCCGTCTGTTGAAATCACGCTAACTTCCGAACGAAATAAGCTATCGACTTGAAACTTGGCACAAGTAGTTGTTATTGATGTAGGTCGGATGGTATTGAAAATCGGCCATATCGGTCCACTTTTACGTATAGCCCCCATATAAACGGACCCCCAAATTTGGCTTGCCGATCCTCTAATAGAAGCAAATTTCATTCGATCCGGCTGAAATTTTGTACATGGTGTTAGTGTATGGTCTCTAACAACCATGCAAAAATTGGTCCACATCGGTTCATAATTATATATAGGACCCATATAAACCGATCCCCCCGTTTGGCTTGCAGACCCTCTAAGAGAAACAAATTTCATTCGATCCGGCTGAAATTTGGTACATAGTGTCAGCATATGATATCTAACAACCATGCAAAAAGTGGTCCACATCGGTCCATAATTATATATAGCCCCCATATAAACCGATCCCCCGATTTGGCTTGTGGAGACTCTACGAGAAGCAAATTTCATCCGATCCGGCTGAAATTTGGTACATGGTGTGAGTATATGGTCTCTAACAACCATGCAAAAATTGATCCACATCGGTCCATAATTATATATAGCCCCGATATAAACCGATCACCAGATTTGACCTCCGGAGCCCATTGGAAGACCAAAATTCATCTGATTCAGTTGAATTTTGGTACGTGGTGTTAGTATATGGTCTCAACTACCCATGCAAAAATTGGTCCACATCGGTCCATAATTATATATAGCCCCCATATAAACCGATCACCAGATTTGACCTCCGGTGCCCCTTGGAAGAGCAAAATTCATCCGATATATGATATTTAACAACCATGCCAAAAGTGGTCCATATCAGTCCATAGTCATATGTAGCACCCATATAAACCGATCCCGAGATTTGGTTTTGGAGCCTCTTGGAGGAGCGAATTTCATCCGAGTGAGTTGAAATTTGGTACATAGTGCTAGTATATGGTCGTTAACAACCATGCCTAACTAGGTCCATATCGGTCTATAGTTATATATAGCCCTCAGATAAATCGATCCCCAATCACACAAAAATTGGTCCATATCAAATGCATAATTCTATATAGCCCCCATATAAGCGATCCCCGTATTTCAATTCTGGCTCTCTACGTACCGTGCAAAAAGTCCATATCTATTCTAATTATTTGTAGACTTAACTATACATAACTTTTTTGTCTGATATATATACCACGTATGGACTAACTCAGAATTTAGAAAACGATGTTAAGAAGTTTTAAGATACCACAACCCAAGTAATTCGATTGTGGATGACAGTCTTTCGTAGAAGTTTCTACGCAACCCATGGTGGAGGGTACATAAGATTCGGCCTGGCCGAACTTACGGCCGTATATACTTGTTATAATTACAGCAACAACTAAAGCATACTTATAGGAGGGCACACAATATAACTAACAAAAACTTCTTTTTATTGAATTAAAAAATCCATTATTTTTATACGGCTTCTTTCTCAAAGAACTATTTCTTGCTTCGAATTCGAAAATTATCTTTAAAGAAATTTAAAATACATCCATTTACTTTGAGCCCCCAAAGTATGCTTTACATTTTATATTATTATTTAATAAGAAAATAAGAAACCATCTCTTGATAAGATAAAATAAAATCTTGAAATAAACAACAACGTACATCGAAATAATTGATTCGTAAAATTGTTTTCTTTAATTACTACACCCTCTTTTCTCCATACAAACTCAATATTATCAGATATTCTTCACGTTGATTTTTTTCTTGCCAAAAAGAAATTAATGAGAAGCAGCAAGTCAAAGTGAAAGGTTATAACTCACAACAGAGAACATAATTTTTAATTGGTTTCAACCTCAGTAGAGAGATCAGGACCGTAGGCCAAAACAGACAATATAAAGTTCTTATGGTTATACACTCATTTCGTTCATTTTGTTCTGGCTTTTTTTTCTTGCCTTTTATATTTCCATAAAGTCCGTAATTACCTTGCTTTCTGGCATGACCACTACCTTTCATTTATTATTAACTTGGTTCAATAAATTTTCTCTTCCAGCATATTTTTAATAAGGTTTACTACTTGTACAGCTGCTCAGGGCATATAATAATTTTTACATTTCGTCTTTTTTTTTTTTGGTATATTGGAAAATATTACATTTTTTCTTCTTTTCTTTTTTGTATAGCAACAACAAGCTGCTTTAATGGCTGCCGCGGCCACAGCCCCTGGTTCGTATATAAATCCCATGACTGCATTGGCCACTCAAATACCTCCGGGCATAAATGGTGCTGGTCAGCCCTCATTACCTTCACCGACCATGCCCAATTTCCAAATGGGTGCCCAAACGCCCAATGGCCAACCTGGCAGTGCTGCTGCCGCAGCAGCGGCCGCAGATGGTGTGTTTACAAATGGAATGCCACCACAAACCCCATATCCAGGACGTAAGTATTTTTTTCTTTTTTAAAACATTTTTATTGCATCCAATAAGACATGGGATTTTTAAGAAGGGTGACTGAAAATTTTTAAAAATTGTAGAGTATAAATACAGGGAAACATGTGAAAAGTGTGAAGACATTTTGAAATTTTGGAAAAAATATGGACACTTTTTTATCCCTAATTTAAATTAAATTATTTTATTTTATCTGGTGATTAATCGGTGTGACTCGATTCCCAAAAATAAAAATTGCTGAATTTAGAAATAACAAAACTCAACTTGGAAATTTTCTCTCCATCAATTCGAAGAACTGATGTTTGACTTAAACTTTTCGACTATTTTTCTATCACTCGACGAAAAATAAATAAGAAAAATAAAAAGTATGTTGGGTTTTTCGACTTTTTTCGATTTATCGAACAAGCGATTTTCTACTTTTTTTATTCGTAATTCAAATCAAAAATAAAAATATGCTGAATTTGAAGATTACGAAAGTCAACTCGGACTTTTTTGTCGATTAATCGAAAAATTGATGTTCGATTTTTTTGTCCCCTGCGTTAGGTTAGGTGGCAGCCCGATGTATCAGTCTCACTTAGACTATTCAGTCCATTGTGATACCACATTGGTGAACTTCTCCCTTATCACTGAGTGCTGCCCGATTCCATGTTAAGCTCAATGACAAGGGACCTCCTTTTTATAGCCGAGTCCGAACGGCGTTCCACATTGCAGTGAAACCACTTAGAGAAGCTTTGAAACCCTTAGAAATGTCACCAGCATTACTGAGATGGGATAATACACCGCTGAAAAACTTTTTGGTGTTCGGTCGAAGCAGGAATCGAACCCACGACCTTGTGTATGGTTAGGTTAGGTTAGGTTAGGTGGCAGCCCGATGTATCAGTCTCACTTAGACTATTCAGTCCATTGTGATACCACATTGGTGAACTTCTATCTTATCACTGAGTGCTGCCCGATTCCATGTTAAGCTCAATGACAAGGGACCTAATTTTTATAGCCGAGTCCGAACGGCGTTCCACATTGCAGTGAAACCACTTAGAGAAGCTTTGAAACCCTCAGAAATGTCACCAGCATTACTGAGGTGGGATAATCCACCGCTGAAAAACTTTTTGGTGTTCGGTCGAAGCAGGAATCGAACCCACGACCTTGTGTATGCAAGGCGGGCATGCTAACCATTGCACCACGGTGGCTCCCCTGTGGTAACTTACATGAATTTTATTTTCAGCTCGCCGAAAGTCGACTTTTATGTCCCTAAGTTAAATGAAAATATTTATTTTTATTTGACGATTAATCGATAAAAATTGCTGCATTTGAAGATTACAAAAATTGACTCGGATTTTTAATAAAAAATCGAAATTCGACATTTGATAAACGCAAAAGTAATCTAGACTAGATTAATCTAGACTTTTTTAGCCCCACTTTAAATCAAAATAAATAAGAAAACATTGAAGTTGAAGCCGCATTGGACTTTTTGAAAAAAAAAAACAAAAACAATTATTCGAAAAATCGATTTTCGACTTGTTCGTCCCGTTTTTAAATCGAAATCGGGTTTGTTTTCTGCGAATACTTTCAATTATTCGATTTTACTTGATTACAAAAAATAAATGAAAATCGACTTTCGATTAATGGAAAAATAAATTTTCTACCTTTTATCCCTAATTCAAATCAAACAAGTAAGGAAAGTCTAAAGTCGGGCGGGGCCGACTATATTATACCCTGCACCACTTTGTGGATCTACATTTTCGATACCATATCACATCCGTCAAAAGTGTTGGGGGCTATATATAAAGGTTTGTCCCAAATACATACATTTAAATATCACTCGATCTGGAAGAATTTGATAGACTTCTACAAAATCTATAGACTCAAAATTTAAGTCGGCTAATGCACAAGGGTGGAACACAATGTTAGTAAAAAAATATGGGAAACGTTTAAATCTGAAGCAATTTTAAGGAAACTTCGAAAAAGTTTATTTACGATTTATCGCTCGATATATATGTATTAGAAGTTTAGGAAAATTAGAGTCATTTTTACAACTTTTCGACTAAGCAGTGGCGATTTTACAAGGAAAATGTTGGTATTTTGACCATTTTTGTCGAAATCAGAAAAACATATATATAGGAGCTATATCTAAATCTGAACCGATTTCAACCAAATTTGGCACGCATAGCTATAATGCTAATTCTACTCCCTGTGCAAAATTTCAACTAAATCGGAGTTAAAAATTGGCCTCTGTGGTCATATGAGTGTAAATCGGGCGAAAGCTATATATGGGAGCTATATCTAAATCTGAACCGATTTCAATCAAATTTGGCACGCATAGCAACAATGCTAATTCTACTCCCAGTGCAAAATTTCAACTAAATCGGAGTTAAAAATTGGCCTCTGTGGTCATATGAGTGTAAATCGGGCGAAAGCTATATATGGGAGATATATCTAAATCTGAACCGATTTCAACCAAATTTGGCACGCATAGCTATAATGCTAATTCTACTCCCTGTGCAAAATTTCAACTAAATCGGACCAAAAAATTGACCTCTGTGGTCATATGAGTGTAAATCGGGCGAAAGCTATATATGGGAGATATATCTAAATCTGAACCGATTTCAACCAAATTTGGCACGCATGGCTATAATGCTAATTCTACTCCCTGTGCAAAATTTCAACTAAATCGGACCACAAAATTGACCTCTGTGGTCATATGAGTGTAAATCGGCCGAAAGCTATATATTGGAGCTATATCTAAATCTGAACCGATTTCAACCAAATTTTGCACGCATAGCTACAATGCTAATTCTACTCCCTGTGCAAAATTTCAACCGAATTGGGGTAAAACTCTGGCTTCTGGGACCGTATTAGTCCATATCGGGCGAAAGATATATATGGGAGCTATATCTAAATCTGAACCGATTTCAATAAAATTTGGCACACTTGACTATAGTACTAATTGTTCTTCTTGTGCAAAATTTTAAGTAAATTAGGGTAAAACTCTGGCTTCTGGGGCCATATAAGTCCATATCGGGCGAAATATATATATGGGAGCTATATCTAAATCTGAACCGATTTATTCCAAAATCAATAGGGATCTATTCTGAGCCAAAACACATACTTGTGACAAATTTGAAGTCGATTGGCCTAAAACTGCGACCTAGACTTTGATTACAAAAATGTGTTCACGGACAGACGGACATAGCTATATCGACACAGGAGCCCACCCTGAGCATTTTTGCCAAAGACACCATGTGTCTATTTCGTCTCCTTCTGGGTGTTGCAAACATATGCACAAACTTATAATACCCTGTTCCACAGTGTGCAGCAGGGTATAAATATATGATTTTAACTGTCAATTAGTCGATTTGATTCGATTTTCTAAAATGAAAAGTCATTGAACTTGGAGCCACCACATTGGACTTTTTGCAAAAAAAAAAAAACGATTGTTCGAAAAATTGATTTGCGATCTTGTAATCGCAGAAAGACCGATTTCGATTTCAAATAGGGACAAAAATTAAATCGAAATCTGTTTTTTATTTTCTACGATTACTTTCAATTATTCGATTTTACTCGATTACAAAAAAAAAATTAAATGTCGACTTTCGATTAAAGAAAAATATGCTTTTATCCCTAATTCAAATCAAAATAAATGGTTTTAATTGTCGATTAATCGTTTTGATTCGATTTTCAATAAAAAAAATCATTGAACTTGGACTCGCATTGGACTTTTAGAAGAAAAAAAAAAACGATTATTAGAAAAATCGATTTTCGACTTGCAATCTTGTAATCGCAGAAAACAAGACCGATTTCGATTTAAAATATGGAAAAATTTTAAATCAAAATCGGTTTTGTTGTCTACAATTACTTTCAATTATTCGATTTTTCTCGATTACAAAAAATAAATGAAAATCGACTTTCGCTTGATAGAGAAATAATTTTTTGACCTTTTATCCCTAATTCAAATAAAAAAAAAATGGTTTTAATTGTCGCTTAATAGATTTGATTCGATTTTCCAAAAAAAAAACTCATTGAACTTGGAGTCGCATTGGAATTTTTGACCCAAAAAAAAAAAACGATTATTCGAAACACCGAATTTTTGTCAGTTAATCGAAAAACTGATTTTCTACTTTTTTGTGCCTACTTCAATGAGTTTTGTTTTCTGTGTTTACTTCCAATTAGTCGATTTTACTCGATTATAAAAAATAAAGAATGGAAAGTCGACCTAGATTTTTAGCCTTTTTCAATTAATCGAAAAATTTATTTCCGAATTTTTTGTCTCTAAAATTCAAATAATTGTGTTTTAATATTACAAAAGTTTACTTAGATAAAATCTTTGACAAAAAGTCTATTGATGGAAAACTGAATTTTCAAAAAAAAAAAATCTATTTCAAAAAAATGTAGCCTTTTGCAAATGATATTTTTTCTAAACAAAAGAAAGCTTTTTCAAACAAACTGAAGCATTTGTAGGAGATTTTTTTCTTGCAATGACTTCAAATTTTAGTTTAATTAAATTTTGTACAATCAGTGGAAGATTTTCACTTCAAATGTATCATTTTTGAAGCCAAATAAAGTCTTTAATTTTTTTTTTTTTTGCAAAACAAATGATTATTTTTTTATTTTTTTTTTATTTTTTATATAAAATTACACTCAAAGCTTTTCGGAGTAAAATGAAGCCTTTTTCAAAACAAATATAACTTTTTGCAAATGAAATGATATTTTTTCGAAACAGAAGAAACATTTTTCAAACTAACTGAAACTATTTTATGACAAATGAAACTTTGTTTCATGGACTTGAATTTTAGTTTTTGTTTTTATTTTTTTACAATCAATGCAACATTTTCACCTCAAATGCAATCAATTTCAAGCCAAATGAAACCTTTAAATTTTTTTTAAAACAAATGAAACCATTTAAAAAAATTACACTTTTCAAATATAATGAAACCTTTTCTAAACCAATGCAACCCTTTTCAAAACAAATGTAGCCTTTTGCAGATGAAGGTTAGGTTACAGTGGCAGCCCGATTAATATTCAGGCTCACTTAGACTATTCAGTCCATTGTGATGAAATGATATTTTCTTTTTCAAACACGAAGGAATTCGTTTTCAAACCAACTGAAACCTTTTTAGAACACATGAAACTTTTTTCATTGACTCCAAATTTTAGTTTTACTTATATTTTTAGTTTTTTTTTTTTTTGAATCGTTACAAAATTCCACTTGAGGATTTTTGGGAACATATCTATTATAAAATATAAAAACGGGATTTTTTCATTTAATTTAATTTCTAACAGAAATATTCACATAAATTGTAATATAAATTGAAAAAGTTTCATTAAAAAATTTTAAAGTTTATCAAATGGTTTCATTTAGTTTAATAGTTTAATACGATTTAAAATGCAATAAATAATATATGTAGAACACTTAGTTTTTAAGCAAAATTTGAATCTTTTCACGATACTATTTATTACAAATTTTCATTAATAGAATTGTACCTTTCAGCACCTTTACACTTAACCATACCACCCCAAGGCCTGCAAAATGGCGAAGCAGCAGCACTACAACATGCCTTTGCCACTGGCATGCCACCATTCCCTGGAGTTGGTAAGTGGCATTTTTAACACAAAATTCATTTTATATTTCCACAGCAAATCTAATATTTTAGTTCAGAAAACTTTGTTTCATAACAAAAAAATAACAAATTGCATAGAATGATCCTTAAGTTCTCTAGACAATCATCATTCATATAGTCTCTACCAATGCAAAAATATAAAACAGAAAATTTGAATTTCTCCTCGTTTTACTTTTCGATTATTGATTTATTAAGTTCTTGTTCTTTTTAAATAGTTTTGTTTATTTATGATTTTCTCGTTTGTATTTAATCGATGTTGTAAATTGTTTCGTTTTTCTCAGCTATTACTCTTAATAATGGTGTTGGACGTTATTACAATTAAAATATATATATTTTTTTTGTTTTTTTTCTGTTTTTCTTTTTTAAAGAATTCAGTGTTGAAAACAAACAAAAAACCAAACTAATTAATATTTTGAGGATAAAATGTCACCCACATTAACCATTAAATATAAATAAATATTATAACTTTTTGTTTTCGGTTTGGTTGTCATTATTTCGCTATATTATAATTGTTGTGTCATGCCATAAATATTAATTCTTAGTACAAAGCAAAAAAAAAATAAACAAAGAGAGAATTATTAAAAAGTTTGGTGAACTAATAATAAAAATTAAAAAAATAAAAACAATTAATCGAGACTTGAAATAATTCATTGTGGTTAAGTTTTAAAGTGGACAAAGGCAATTTTTTGTATAGATTTATAAAAATCTTCTATAGAACCATTTAATAATTTAAATCAATTAATATAATAATTTCATAATTCAATTTAATTAAATAAATAAAATAATAGATTTAAATAATTTAATTAAAAATATATTTCGATTTGGAAGAATTCAGTTATCTGCCATTTCTCTTGCTTTCATCGACGCAAGCTCTTTGCAAATCTGATTGGCAAACTTTAAAAAAAAAAGTTCAAAAAATAATTGCATATCTTTAGGCATTTTTTTATAATCTACAGTATAACTATCATTAATGAATATTTGATGTTTTTATATCTGCTCAAATCGACTTTTGATATTAGCCAAAATCGGATAATTGACAAAAAGTCGAGTATAAAATTATACAAATATTTCTAAGGATACTCTGAGAGTATATGAAGGTAGAATTTTCCCGAATATATATTAACTTGACCTATATCTACATTTCATCGAATTGTAAACCTAATTGACTTATTAAAAAAAATCCAATAAAATTATGGCATATCTTTAGGCGTTTTTTTTTACTTATCAGTGGGTCTAAGGTGACTTTGTGTAATCTTCAACTAAGACTAATCGTTGTTTTAGGTTTTTTATTATATCAACTAAATAGGCGTTGAACGAAAAAGCATCAAAAATTAAAACTAAAAAAAAAAATAATTAAATGCCAAAATTAAAAAAAAATAACAATAAAATTATTGTATATCTTTAGGGGTTAGTGAGCCTTTAATCGACTTCTGATATTAACAACTATCATGTAAAATAATATAAATATTTCTAAGGTAATTCTGAGAGAATGTGTAGGCGAGGATTTTTTTAAATTACTTTAAAAAGAATACGAAGAATTTTAATGTATAAAATTATCCGCCTTGACCTTGACCTTTCTCTTCATTTTATCGCAAGATGTTAACCTGATTTCCAAAATTAAAAAAAAAAAAAAAACAATAATAAAATAATTGCATATCTTCAGGCGTTTTTCGACTATTCAATTGGTCTAATTCTACATGATACAGTGAATAATAAAATCACAAATTATCTAGTTTATCTACACTCCACACTTTTTAAAAGATTATTCTAACTTGTTGAAAACCTCAAAAAATCGGCCTTTGCGAATTTTCATTAACTTAACCTATCTCTTCATTTTATTGCCTGATTGCCAAAATTACAAAAAAAAATAACTGCATATATTTCGGCAATTTTTCGACTAATCAATTGTCCTAATTCTATAGGATACGGTGACTGTAAATTCCAAAAATTATCCAGTTTATCTGCATCCCACATTTTTTAAAAACCGGAGAAAAAGTTGAATATTCCAAATTTTGAAAACTTTAAATATCGAGAAGTCGACTTTTCTCTTCATTCCATCGGAAGATGCCAAGCTGCGTTTATTGCATATATTTAGGTGTTATTTTTTTAATTAATGAATAAGGGATATAATGAATGTGAATGTATAAATTATGTGGTCGAACTATACCCCAAAATTTTATAGCACATTTCGGAAAGCCTAAAACACAATAAGTGGAATTTTCCGAATATTATATTGTAAACCTAATTGCCAAAATAAAAAAAATAATTGCCTATCTATAGGCATTCTTCTTGAGTAATCGACACTTGATGTGGTTTTAAATCAACTCAAATCTGATATTGGTCAAAATGGATTGCATATATTTAGGCGTTATTTTTGTAATCAATTAAAATGGGATACGATGAATGTGAATGCATAAATTATGTGGTCTAACTGCACTCCAAAATTTCATAGCCCATTTCGGAAACCCTAAAACTTGAAAAAGTCGAATTTTCCGAATATTATATTGTAAACCTAATTGCCAAAATTAAAAAAAAACAAGTATATACGGCCGTAAGTTCGGCCAGGCCGAATCTTATGTACCATCCACCATGGATACCGGTGGCAAGGTATCCAGCATTGAAATATGGGGGTCGCTTATATGGGGCTATATACAATTATGAACTTGATATGGACCAATTTTTGTGTGACTGGAGATCGATTTATCTGAGGGCCATATATAACTATAGACCGATATGGACCTAGTTAGGCATGGTTGTTAACGACCATATACTAGCTCAATGTACCAAATTTCAACTCACTCGGATTAAATTTGCTCCTCCAAAAGGCTCCAAAACCAAATCTCGGGATCGGTTTATATGGGGCTATGTATGATTATGGACTGATATGGACCACTTATGGCATGGTTGTTAAATATCATATACTACCACCACGTACCAAATTTCAAGCAGATCGGATGAATTTTGCTTCTCCAAAAGGCATCGGAAGTCAAATCTGGGGATCGGTTTATATGGGAGCTATATTTAATTATGGACCGATAGGAACCCATTCACGCATGGTTGTTGGATACCATATACTAACATCACATACCAAATTTCAACCGAATGGGAAGAATTTTGCTCTTCCAAGGGGCTCTGGAGGTCAAATCTGGGAATCGATTCATATGGGGCCTATATATAATTATGGAGCGATATCGACCAATTTTCGCATGGGAGTTTGAGGCCATATATTAACACCACGTACCAAATTTCAACTGAATCAGATGAATTTTGGTCTTCCAAGAGGCTCCGGAGGTCAAATTTGGTGATCGGTTTATATGGGGGCTATATATAATTATTGACCGATGTAGACCAATTTTTGCATGGTTGTTAGAGACCATATACTCACACCATGTACCAAATTTCAGCCGGATCGGATGAAATTTGCTTCTCTTAGAGGCCTCGCAAGCCAAATCGGGGGATCGGTTTATATGGGGGCTATATATAATTATGGACCGATGTGGACCAATTTTTGCATGGTTGTTAGAGCCCATATACTAACACCATGTACCAAATTTCAGCCGGATCGGATGAAATTTGCTTCTCTTTAGAGGCCTCGCAAGCCAAATCTGGGGATCGGTTTATATGGGGGCTATATATAATTATGGACAGATGTGGACCAATTTTTGCATGGTTGTTAGAGACCATATACTAACACCATGTACCAAATTTCAGCCGGATCGGATGAAATTTGCTTCTCTTAGATGCCTCGCAAGCCAAATTTGGGGGTCCGTTTATATGGGGGCTATACGTAAAAGTGGACCGATATGGCCCATTTACAATACCATCCGACCTACATCAATAACAACTACTTATGCCAAGTTTCAAGTCGATAGCTTGTTTCGTTCGGAAGTTAGCGTGATTTCAACAGACGGACGGACGGACGGACGGGCATGCTCAGATCGACTCAGAATTTCACCACGACCCAGAATATATATACTTTATGGGGTCTTAGAGCAATATTTCGATGTGTTACAAACTGAATGACAAAGTTAATATACCCCCATCCTATGGTGGAGGGTATAAAAATGCCTTTTTTTAGGCGTTCTTCTAGAGTAATCGGTACTTGATGTGGTTTTAAATCAACTCAAATCTACTTTTGATATTGACTAAAATCAGGTAACAGACGCAAAGTGTAGTTTGTATTAAAATGGGAATATTTCTAAGGCATCTCCGAAAGTATTGGTAGGTGATAATTTTTGTATTTAATTTAAAAGGAATACGATGAATATGAATATATGAAAGTATCCCGTTTATCTGCGCCCCAAAATGTTTAAAAGTTGGAGAGTCAGAAAGTAGACTCTTCGGCAAATGTTTAAAAGTCGGATAGCCAAAGAGAATACTTTACCACAATTTGGCAAAGATGTTAAAAAAGTCGAATTCTACGAATTTTCATTTGGTTGACCTTTTTTCC